>NC_091126.1:10492500-10792500 GCF_040183065.1 Periplaneta americana | reverse complement strand
CCAGTTAAAATAAACTAGACCCCACAGCTCTAGCCGATAATATCTCAACTTATTGCAGCGAGCCTGTCCGTGAACATCTCTCTTCCAACCACAACACCTCCGAGCTGTCACCACGTCTTCCTCGCTTTTTTCTTTTCACCTTGAAAATATAGCCCAGCACGACCAGTTCGATGCAGTGTGAACAGCATTTTGTAAGTCTTTAATTAGATGAATCCCAAACGAGACATATAAGGCGAGTTTTTTTTAAGTAGAATAAGTAAATAAACTGGCAACGTACACCCACCTGCATTGAGGCGATTGGCAAAATTACCATTCCCGTCCTTGACGGATAACCAGACAAGTTTCAGTCCATTGTTAATTTCAAGATATTCGCTCACTGGGAATGCAGGGCCCCGATCGGGATTCAATAAGACATTATACAGAGCCGGATTCAAACTCCGTTCTTGGAAGGACGACGTGGGCGCAAACTTCGAGGCAATTAATAAACATGAATGCTTGTGTAGAAAATTACAGCAATAAATAAAGCAAATCCAAGATATGTCTTAGAATTATGACTGAAAAATTGTAGTAGGTATACAATATGACAATTAAAGTTAAACATAAGTTTAACGACGCTTTAACACTGGAATGTTAAAGCGTTTACTTTCTGCAGTTGAAATCTATTATTCTGAAAAACAAATATGTTCAGAGCAGGAATTCAAGGTTCTCGAATGTGTGTCTAGAATGAATATCTCAAATGTTACGGAACTACTTGCAGATTTCACCATTAGGTAATATAGACAAATATAGGCCCAATCTGATGTTGGAACCTCCAAACAATTCCGTAACTAACAGCAGATAGCCTAAAAATTCTCAACACACGGTTGGTTGTAATCGGTAGATTAACTACGCTGAATCAACTGAGCGATTACTTAGCGTGGGTGAAATTGCTGACAACAACATGAGTCCGGGCATTGTCCTTGGATTACCTGACATTCGTCAACACGTGGCTCTAAACCCAGAATTCCTCTTCTGAACAGAAACCACCATGAAGTCTAAAATCTCATACAATTACATTCTAACGTTTCTTTATTGTTGGGAACACATTACTCAATACAATATTCACATCTAGATGCGTGTCCGTTCCTCACTTTATACTAGTCAGGTATTCACTACAATGAGTAGAAATTTTGTTCTTGCATTGGATGAAGTGAGTTGGATTGTATTTGGTTTGACTTATTTAGGGTTTGTTTACTAAAGTACTCTTTCTGCATCAGGTTACATTTCTGAGTTAGGTTTTGTAAGTTTCCACTTGACTTGGTTGTTGGATTGTGTTAGGTTGCTGTGCTGGTCGTTTACTTGGGATCTGTTGGATTGTGTTGAATAATGTTAGGTTTTTGGATTAGTTCTTTTGTTGATTGAGCTTGGTTGGATTGTCTTGTGAGAGGTTTGATTTTTGTTTTGACTGCGTTGGGTTGAATACTGGGTTTGGTTGTTGGGCTATAGAATAGGTTTGTTAGTTGGTTTGGATTAATTTGTTCCGTCTCTCGATTGCATTGGCTTAACTTGGTTGGATTAAGTTGTTGGGTTATGTTATTTGTTTTGACTGCGTTAGGTTGTTGCGTTGGTCGTATATTTGGGATATATTAGATTGTTCCGAATGGATTTAGGTTTTTGGATGAGTTTGATTGATTGGTGTTAATGAGATTGTTTTAGAAAGGCTAGATTTTTGGATTGAATTGGATTAGGTTGTTGGGTTATGGAATTTAGGCCTACTTGGATTGGATCGCTTTGTTCCGTTGATCAATTGGTTCGATTGCACTGGCTTGACTTAGTTGGATTAGTCATTGGCTTATGTTGTTTGGTTGGATCTTGTCAGGTTATTGCGATGGTTGTTTACTTGGGATATGTTCAATTATTTTAGATTTTTTATTTAGTTTTTGATTGGCATGGCTTGCTTAGTTAGGTTACCTTGGTTTGTTCTTTGGCTTGAGTGAACAAGTTTTAATTCACATTTGAATTTTCAAGACGATTTTACTGGTAATTTTTCGTTTATAAACTCGATTGTCTGCAATGACCGCAGAAGCATTGACGAGGCTATCTAGTTGCAAATAAAGTCACGCATTCCGGAAGGAAAGATCTCATTATTTAACATCAAGTTTTGACTGACAAGGTGCCCAGCTGACTCCAATATATATCATGTTTGGATTTACACAAGACTACGAGCCTGGCAGACACTCATCCCGCCACTCCGAGACATATTGACCCTTGAAATTCTCACCATATTACGAAACTCGCCATGCAGCTCAGAGTGTAAATACATCAACGCCGGCATGGGAAGTTTTTGAGTCGGCTCGAACGTAGCAAATTAAGTAAATTCCAGAGTAGACGGCACACTACGACAGAAGGGACGAGCCGAGGGTTCAGTAGCACATAGGCTAGACTCCCCCGACAAACCTCAGTAATGGGCAATCATCCACATGGGAGACTTCCAACCTTTCACGGACCGCGTCACATCTGACAGAACATCGCCAAACTTGGAACTCATTGCCTTCTATTTAATTACATTTACAATAAAAGTATTTCTCCTTGTAGTTGATACGACGTCGTTAAATAACCAAGAAAAAATGTATTTCTACCATTACTCCTTCCAACACATTATTCTTCTCACTCTACAGGGTGGAAGTGCAACAGCTTTGCAGATATCCAGAGCGAATAACTCATGTTGTATGTAACAAAAAACTATAATATCATATTGGGGAATGTTCATAGTTTTCTTTTTCCTTCAAATGTTTAATAATCTCGTATCCAGTAACTGTTGCGAGTAGGATCGTGATTTTTGTCTATATCGATAGGAAAACTAATAAAGAATAATGGTTATTAGAGGAGAAAAATTTGCCCCGGCGCCGGGAATCGAACCTGGGTCCTTATTTCTATGTACCAAGTGCTCTAACCACTGAACTACAACGAAGTTCAATCCACAGCACCGGATCGAATCCCCCTCCTCTAGTGTTTTTCCCTTTGTGGCCTGACTCCATGTTCTGCATATAAGTTGACATATACTAAGTCAACTGCCATTATACAAGGAGCGCACTCAAATCAGTGACTTTAATGCCCGGGATTCAACAGTATATGCACTGTTGGGCGAACAATATACGTAAAGATTAATTTCTGGTCCTACAGAATTTATCTGTTGTGGTAACAATGGTTATTGAATGTTGAATCCCGGCCATTAAAGTCACTGATTTGAGTGCGCTCCTTGTATAATGGCAGTTAACTTAATATATGTCAACTTATATGCCGAACATGGAGTCAGACCACAAAGGAAAAAACACTAAAGGAGTGGGATTCGATCCGGTACTGTGGATTGAACTTCGGTGTAGCTGAGTGGTAAGAGCACTTGGTACGTAAAACCAAGGACCAGGGTTTGGTCCACGGCGCCGAAGCGAATTTTTTTCCTCTTATAGCCATTGTTACCATAACAGATGAATTCTGTACGACCAGAAATTAATCTTTACGTAATAAAGAATAATTTATCCCTCTGGCGTATTTCAATAACGTGCACGGTTTTCATGTAAATTTAATTTAGAAAACCTCAAAATTCAAGCCATTGCACGAAGCGATTAAGTGGCAACGTCTTGCAGAGAGCAGCTCACATACCGAGACACATCGAGTTAGTTGACTCTTACATCTGTATCACGAGTAGAGTGTGTTAGCGGCGATGTTGCCGGACTGCTCAAACTTCAAACTTAATTTTCTAATTAACCGTGCATTTAATCACATAACGTAATACAGGTTTTCTATTCATTTACGTGTACCCTATCGTCCCTTTCAATCTGCAGGGTTATTTCACTTCCACCCTACATATCAATCTTTGACTTTTTCAAGCGTCCGGTTCTATTTTTGTGTAAACCAAAACAGCATAATCACATAATATGAGACTCCTTGAGTATGTGGTTAGGACGATCCACTGAGGCAACACAACACGATCTCAACACAATGAACAAGTAGCTAGTCCCGTGTTACGGCAATACATTCGTTGATCACGCTTGGATTCGAACCAGAAAGTGCATGTGCTATCCTTGATCCCTAAAACACATGCATGTTCATGACATAACTTACCCCTTATGTGATGTTTGGACTTGGTGTTGTTTACACAACTGTTTTATAGACGACAAACAAATTAAGTAATCTTCAAGATGTATCAATCTATCTGTTAGTTTATATTTTAACATTTTATTAGAAGGAAGTTCTAAATCACACAAATACGACATCGAGAAAGCAAAAGTTTCATCGCTGTCTTTGTGTTTGTGGGGATTGAAAACTGCCCTTAAATTTACAAGGAGGGTATGGAACTGTCAACTACATATTTTACACTGATTATGATTACATAACAAACATTGTGCAGCGGTTTAACAGTGCTGAACTATTGTAATCAAATTTGTACTAGTGCAATGTCTGAACGGCACTGAGATTAAATTTATGCTATGATTAGGGATACATTAAGGTGAAATTTCAATTTTCTTAAACCTTTGAGCAAGAGCTTTAAAAATTCGGGAAGATATCTTGCAGTGTATAAATAGTCTCTATGCAACATTTCATCACATTGATTCAACATTACATGAGTTATTAACATTTTTAAAAATTCAAATTGTATGTTGAAAACTCAATAGTCCTACAAATTAAAAAAAAAATCCTGAAATTTTCTCCAAATAACTTTCAAAATATTTGCTTGAAATTTGATCCACATTCTTTTAAAACTGCCTGAAACTTAACTTATTATTTACTTATTTCAGATTTTTCTTCAAGAGCTAAAAATATTTAACATAGTTGTGGTGTTGTGGAAGTGAAGGCCTGATGGCCTTAACTACACCAAAATAAATAAATAAATAAATAAATAAATAAATAAATAAATAAATAAATAAATAAATAAATGACTGAATGAACGACTGAATGAATGAATGACTGAATGAATGATTGAACGAATGAATGAATGATAACTAAATAAATAAATAAATAAATAAATAAATAAATAGTGAAATATAAGAACAGAAAAAATTGTGCAGAATATCAGAAAAATTTCCCAAAAATTTCCGCATGTATGGAAAATCCTACCTTTAAGAAGACGAACCTGTCGGACTGTTATCAATCGATTATGACTGCATTATCAAGACACAGATGAGATTTCGAAAAGTAATCGAGGTCGAGGAAATAAAACAACAGAATGCAAGAATAGATTTATAGTTCTACATATTAACGCCACTGCAAGACAACTCATTTATGTCCTGCAGAACATCCAAGGAGTTGTTGTAAGTGACCCACTCCATGAAGCATCTCTCTTCACCCAACACCCGCTTAGAGTACCAGTCTTGCGGAGAAAAAATCGCGCAGCTCATCTAATATAGTCACAAGAACATGACAATTAGGTTAATAAAGATTGTGCTCACGTTATCTTTTCTGTGAGTCTAGATTCAATTTTCGGCCCGATGGGAAGAGTATTAGAGTTTGGTGTCAAAACAAGTCAGCAGCAAGTCTTCACCATGTTCAAGTCGTTCACAGCTACAGAAGTGTATAGGCAATGATAAGGCTCAGTAGCTGTTAGTTATGGTAAGTTAAATATTACATGCGCCCAGACAAAAGTGTACTGTACCCACGAAGAAGATGAGTCGTATGAACTAAGTAGCTATCAACTATAGTCTACTGGTGTCGAGACCGGAACTTTGCAGGTATTAATCGGTTCTAGTCACGTACCTGCATTTAATTTTCTGAATTTTAACAAGTTCTCAAGGAACTAATAAAATTACTGTTAGATAGGACACACAGATGTATGAAGAGCCTTTACCATGGCGAGCTGACAATTGTCCAGTATCGTATTTTAATCTGTACAAAACTGACGTATAATATACTTCTGATTTACGCAAGTTTTGTTGATCATCTATTAGGCGTAGGCCCTCGCTCCCTATATGTTCACTTAGCGTTGGCTCAATATTCTACAGATCTTACATTTTATCTCTGCCGGTCAGTGACCGTTAAATTTCAAGTAGTTTATCTTAATTGTTGGCGTTAGCGTATTAAAAAGCATTACAACCTTTCTGTCGTCTCCTTTCCTTCCAATCGCAAATGTAACGTTGCACAGAGGCGGAGATAAAATTATATATTTTCGGCTTCAAAATTTGTTCGAAATTTTCACCTTCCAAAACAGTCATATAGTTCTAGGCTTTGAATTAGATACAGAGTAAGACCTTGAATTTGAATGTAATATTGAAATCTAGAAATACTTACCGGTACTTCTCAGTCAATATTGGGATGTGCAGGCAGTTCCAGGATTGGTGTAACTCATTCCTGCGAAAGAGGAAAAATATGTTTTAAAGTATAGTCAGCCACGAACAAGGATTGCGGTGCGACGTGATTAATATAATTTGAAAATTTGAATTTATTTTAAATTTACGAAAACAACAAAAGCAAACTATATACTCAAAATACAGTGCATACATTTTATGTTTGTATAATCGCATAGGGGACCAGAGTCGGCAGTAAGTAGCTGAGCGCTCTGCCATTCAAGGACATCCATAGTCGCTAACAATGCGGTTGTATGTTAGGCCTATTGAGTTCAATAAAATGTTACAAAATTACTAAAAATTAGAGAAAATAGGCAACAATTCGGAAGCAGAGATGCAACGTGAGAATCAAAACGTATTTAGACGCTACAACGCCTATCTCGTAACAAATGGGGGACACGTTCAACATCGTCTTTGAAAAGGTAAGCATTTTTGGCACTTTCATAATATCAAAATTTAAATGCTATCCTCTACACGGCGTCTCATGTTCTGGACTCATAACAGAGCACTCAGCGGGCCTCGTGTGGAAAGAATTGATGCGCTGTGCACTGCCACTTCCACTCTACTTCCGCTAGTGTGCAAAGATAAAATGTATGAACTGTACATAAGACAATAATATATACGGGTGGCAGAAAAGAACAAAAGCAAATTTATAATACCAATAAAAGATAATAAAAGTAAATAATAGGCAACATAAAAACCACATGATTGGTTATTCCAAATTAAAAAAGCCCTATTTTATATGAGTTATATTAGGTCTTTAGTTTAGACTAATCTTAACAAGTAAACACATACAGGCATTAAAGTTTTGAATGTATGAGGTGAATGAACTAAATGAAGAATCTACAGAAAGAGTTCTTTTGGAAAAGAGTACAGACCCAGAAACAAAATTTTGGACCAACTGAATTTTCCAAGTTCCAGTTAAAACATACAGTGTTTGCTCAGTGCTTACTGATCATGCGCAGTTTGTTATAACTGGAACTAGGAAAATTCAGGTGGTCCAAATTTTGTTTCTGGGTTTTTACTTTATATTATGTTGTTCGTAGGTGATGTTCTAATTTACAATATATGCAGTAAGGTATTCTCTTTGCTATAAGATATGGGACAGTCAAACAGTAGCTGTTCTATAGACTTGATTCCAACAAAAGCACTTGATTCTTCTGAAGTCTTAATTTCCAATTGTTCAAAGTAATCTCCAAATTTTCCATAACCAGAGTACACGAGTACTAATAAAGCTTGGAAAGTGCTTTTCATTTTATTCGATAGCACACTAATTGAGGAAATAGTAAGGTTTTGGTAACTCAATATCACTTCCAGATCAGTGTCAATTCCACGTGGGGTAGAAGTGTGATGGGACACTTTGTGTATGAATAAGATGACAGGACGCCCTAGGTATTTGATTTCAATTTCAAAAGTGCTAAAGCTCAAAGGGTCCATCGGTTGCAGAAAGGGAGTAAATTAAGGACCGTAAAACTTTGATATATATATTCTACTTGCACAGTGAATAATACAATTAACACGTTTGCAGAAATGAAGTTCACTATCTAAATTACACCAAGATCTGAGGTAAAATCACTTCTCTTAATTCGGTATTCATGTATTCGATAAAAATTAATCCAACCCTTTGAAGCGCAGTGGTTACATTACATAACCACCTTTTAAATTTAAGTTTCATGACTACTTACAGTGTGATTTTTATTTCAAAAGTACTGCGCTGCGTTCACTGATCCCTAGTAACTGTAGAAGAATTTTATTTTCCCTATATTTGTGTTGCTCCACTAAGATGGCCTATGTTGTTGTGTATAGTTGGGGTGTGGAAGACTCGCTACGTGTTTTTATTTCAGTTGTATGCTTAAATATCAGTTACGTAAGTTTTTATTAAGTAGTATTATTTGTCTTTCGATCTTTTAGAACGTATTTCAGTAACAAGATTGTAATTTCTTCGACACATGTGGTGTCAATATAGAAATAATGTGGTGGTTTCAAGACGTAACCACTTTGCAAACAGGATAGTTATGCTTACCATATCCAACAAAATGTTCCATTTTTGTGTCAGCTTATTCATCATGGCTACAAGGAAGAGATGGTTGGCGACAATCACAAAGTGTTTTTGACAACTTTTTCTCAAGTTTGAATCTGATGATCTCTAAGGGAGCAAAATATCTATGCATGTGGTACAGTTCGACATGGGCATATTGGTTTACCACACGACGAAAGAAGAGACCGCGACATGAAACTTGGTGTGAGTGATAGCCATACGTCATATGCTTCAGTGTCCTGGCTCAAGTGGAAGGATAGAAGGTCCATTCTTTTCCTTTCTAATTAGCACGCAACACATGTGAAGTGATACTTTGCCTTAATGAAACCAGAAACTGTTTCCTTTTGTATCATTCGCAATAAGTCTGAAGACATTGTGTTCTGCAGTATTGCATAGTGGTTTTACCATGAAACCACCCATTTTCTGTGTAAAAAATTGAAGTTTTTAAAATTTTTAAAATTTGAGGCACTTCACTTAGACAAATAAAAGTTTAATTTCATTGCAAACACAATTTTTATATCCTTCCCAAATGCGTGCATCAAAGGGTTAAGATATGTATTTTTCCAACAAAGTATTTCAGAGCAAATACCTATTTTCTCCGTTTAGAAAGAAGTAAGCCTACCACATTAGTTTGATGCTTACAATTGGAGTTTTTGTCGGTTTTAGTTCACTTAATCTGAGTCACCTCATAAGGCGGCTGTGTTGATTATTGTCGCTATTATTCCAAAACCTCATAGCTACAGAAACCAACACTTTTCAGTAAGAACAAAAATATTAATAGAACTTTATTTCTTTACGAGAATAAAAATATATAACCTACTGTGTCTATTAACATGTCATGCTTTATTTTCTTTTTATTCTTGCAAAAGATAAAGTTACCTTTCGTCTCGTTTCTCTTATCTATACTCTAACCACGACGTAAATACCAGATCACTTATCTGTGGCACACTGAATATACCTCTTCATAGAACATCTTGTTATTCCTCATCTTTTACAATATCCACCTCGCGTCAATGGAATTCCTTGTCACAAAGTATTAGGGGCTGCAAGACAACAAACACCTTTAAGAACAGCTTAAAAGATAACCTTATTAGCATTTCACTCCAATCATACTGATTTAAAATATTACTGACTACACTGTTGCTTTTTTTCTTTAGACATCATCCTGATTGTGCTGCATTTTCAAAATTGTCTCATAATAATCTCTTTCTATTATCTAATATAATTTGAAATATATTAACATTCTATGTATTTTAGTTTAATTCTGCTACCCAGTTTATTTCAGTGTTTAATTAATAGTTCATAGTATTTTGTTGTTTAATTCGTAAATAACTCTTGTATACATGTAACTCTCATCTAAATCAAATTGTTGAATTCTTTGTAAGTTCATGCATATGTATATACACTTTTTGCTGGTTGTGTGGAAGAGAAGGCCTTACGGCCTTAACTCTGCCAGCTAAAATAAATCATTATTATTATTATTATTATTATTATTATTATTATTATTATTATTATAAAGTTCCGTCAATATTTTCGCTCCTACTGAAAAATGTTGGTTTGTGGAGTTACGAGGTTTTCGATAAACAGCGAAGTTGTGTATGTAAAATTTGGAAGAAATATACAACCTAGAGCTCACCTGGAAACAGAATTTAGTTTTATCCACTCGGGATTCGCTGGGAATCGAGCGATTTGATTCTTTTGCAAGAATTAACGGGAAGGTAGCGCATGAGCATGTTAGCGTCACCCGCCCGCCCAATTTCCTGCCCCATCAGCATAATGAAAGGGTTCGTGAACGCTGTCTGTCTAAACCATTTACTCCACTTCCTGTTTGTCTTTCGTATTAGGTCTTGCTTGAGAAGCCGAGGCAATTTTCTCTCTGACCGTAATTTATGACGGTGACTCCTGCAGATCATTACACACTTGCTTGAGCTCTGATTTCGGTTCCTATTGTTAACCTCGGATCAGTGCGATAAATGTCATTCTGCTTCGACAACAAACAGATCATTATGTACTGTCAGCCGAGAAATGCGCCCATTGTCATTGCAGTATTCAAGCGTACGAATAAAACAATATCCTTCAAATACTGTGAACATCACGGCAATCATAAACACGAATAACATACTGGAGGACGTCATAAATGGGGTACAAGCCAAGAAAGAGAATTCTGAATTTTAAGAACATGTAGAATAAAATTTCAATACGTGGAGTGACTTGAAAACTTGAAGGTAGACTACAGTGGGGTAAATGTAGAAATATATCACGAATAAAATAAAAAAATGTGACTGATAAATTCTATTGTATATCTGAATGAGTTCCTTTAATAATTAAGTGGAAAATACTTTCAAATGTACAGAATAAAATACAACCTGTCATGAGTTAACGAAATTCTAGAGGTCTTACAGCACAGCATAGGGTGGATTGTAAGCTCTGCACCAAAATTTAAGAGGTGATTCTACATGTTAAATGTAACAAAACATTTATTGCACTTTTCCTTCCATGAAGCACCGTTAAGTAGGAAAAAAATAGTCTGTGCCGAATGTTTGCAGCGCTCTATTGCGGTACGAAAGAAATGGCTGGTTGCTTTACAAGCGGATAGGTAAAAATAATCTAAACAGATAACGTTTTGAATCTTTTTTGCAAATTAAACTGTTTACTCATAAATTTAAACTGAATAATAGCGAAAATCTTTGAAATAAACCTTGCAGCTCAGCGCACGTCGCGTGTTACCGACTGAGTACAGTAGAGGGGAGGGGAAGGTAATACTAAGTTATAATAATAGTAATAATATTAGAATATTATTGAAACTTATCTAATTACTAGTTAATCTGAATATCCTATATTAGAAACGTGAAAATAATTACTTCGAACTTTAGCATTTAGGCATATAATTAAAATTATTTAGATATTTGAATAACTTAAATTTATAATAACTCTTTAAAATACTAAGGGAAAATTAGTTCAGTAATGTGGTTTGAAAACAAAGCTCAAATTATTTAATATTGCTTACGAGTTTCATATTCACGAGCGAATGTAATTTACTATGCCTCTTCGATTAAGGGAACTAGGTAATGATTATGGGTCAAAAATCCAATTTTTCATTTTAAAGTACAAAACTTGTTCTTTAGAAACATCATAAATATTGTGGGAAGTATTTCTGCTAATAGGATCTTTAAATTCCTCTCTAAATTTGGCAGTGCATGTAATTCATACATCCTTCTATTTCTTTTAATGCAGTTTGCCACAAGTTGACATTTTTCAAACTTAAGTGCATTTTTCTCTGAAACTACCGAATCAATTTAAACGGAATTTTTACAGTGTTCTCTGAAGCCTGTGTTCTACATAATAGACCTACCGGTTTAAGAATATCACACTCATAACACGAGAAAAAAGTATACATATATATATATGCATTGAAAAAATTGCAAAAAATATTAAATAAAGTTCAATATTTTTTCTGTTTTATTAGGGGTGAAATATTTAACTAAATTTTGCTTTAGAATTTACAATATACATTACTAGATAACTTAAAAAAATATAAGGTATGTGAGTGAAGAGTGTAGCAAGTAATGTGCACCTGAAGAATGAAGTAAACTTAGCAAAGTGGGAAAACAGGTTATCAGTTAGGGCCTTTCTTTAGCACTAGGATACGAAGCTAATTAGTTGTCTTTTATACCAATGAATTCAGAATCATTGATTGTATAACCATGGAAATTTTTATTCTACTCTGAACATTAAAAGTTTAGAAATATTGAACTAAACTTTTGTACAAACGTTTTTTAATCGCACAGGCATCACTACCTACTCCCCTTAAATAATTGTTTATTTTTAATTTTGGAAGATCAAAGCGTCCGAAAAGTTAATATATCGGTAGGAAGATGTTTCCAGATTCGAGAGGTATTGACTGTGAATGGTTCAATAATGGCAAGTTCTGTGCTTAAGTATAAGAATAATAGTTTCTTGCTGAGACCGGGTGTCAAAATTGTGAAGAGATGAGAGGTTTTGGGAACCGACATAACAGGTAAGCTGGACAAGAAGTGTGCAAGATTTGATACAGCAGCATGTAGTTTTCTGCGGTTATCAAATCGGAGTCACGACAGCTGTTCGAAGAATGCTGCATATGGTCGGATGTTGCACATAAATATAATGCACATAGGCCTATTATGGACACTTAGATTTGTACAGTATCTAATTTTGAAGTTAGAACGGTTAATAAAACATCCTAATAATAATAAATAAAAGCATTATCACAAAGTAGATACGGATATTTTTCAGCGGAAAGGAGAAGAGGTAAAATAATGTTAGTCTGCCAGATCTTTAAATTTTAGTGCATAATATCTAAGTTCATACAGTAGCATATTTAAATATCGTTGTGCACATTTTAAGGATTTAAGTGATTATACGAGTAATTCTCTACACTGTTTATTGGTTACAAAATTATCTTCTGAAAGGAAATTAAAAGATGACTAGCAGATTGTGACTAAATCGGAGATTTGAATTATTGGTTAATTGAAAGACTTCCATTTCATTTCAGTTCATCAGACGAAGAAAATAGCCAGGCGCATGAAAAATCAACTTTCTCCTATCAATGTTGGTCAAATATTTTTGTTCTTAACTAATGCTGAGTTCTTGGCAGTCAAGACACTAACTCTCTTGCTCTCCAATATAGGATATTTGTAGCAAGAACTATAATCGTTTTAATATACGCACCAAATTTTTACGTTATGTCGGTTAAATCATCTAGTCTACACGCAACCCGCAAACTGTGGATGACCACGCCTGCCATTGGATAGCTGGTCTATATGATCTAGCCGGGACGATTGTCAGCAACTCCACCGACCATATCCCCTCTTCACCACTTAGGGGATGCATGAAGGCCAAATGAAACTCCTGTAATTGATTGCAGCTCTCAAATATTTTTCTTTTATAATTTATTCGTAAATGGGAAAGTTAAAAATCAACAGTGTTTGTCAAGTGTTTGTGTTAATATCACCAGGCCCCTTGAGTGCTCTACGGATAGCGAACGGAGCTCGTGCTCCGAGTCTCTGGACGTTGGTTCGAATCACGGTCAGGCTGATTAACCCTTTCATTCACTGCGTCCTCTACAGAGGACAGCAAATTCAATGCCGCTTCAGGGAAAATGAGTTGTTGAGAGCGAGCCATCTCCAGAGACATAGTTCTCTGACTATCCGCAAGATGTCACCAACGAGGGGTTTCAAACTCGCACAATTTTTCAAACGTAACCGAAACAGTGTATGGCCATTTTGAAGAGCCTAAAACCCTGTCGGTCACGAATTATGTTTTTTGTTTAGAAAAGTCTAAGGGTGCTATGCATAGACATTTCGCTAGCCCGCGCTTGTAGCGTGCTAAACTAGCCCCGGCTATAGACTGATTACTTGTACAGGATTCATATCATATCATATCGCTAACACTGGTTTATGAATACGAAAAACGTTAGTTCGCTGATCATCCACCGGAAGCCCGTGCTAAGAATATCTATGAATATGGCCCTAATTGTTTGTTCTTGACTTCTTTTAAGTTTCTGTGAATTGCCCAAAGTCTCATTTTTACAGAATGACGCCGGGATTTCCAGATATGAACTGTCCAATTGAGAGGAGAAGGTGACTAAAAGTATCTCATCATGTCAGCGCTGGGACAAAACGAAAAAGGAATTTGTCAAAATAAATTTGTGTATAACAAGAAAAAACAACACTGTTTTCAGTCATTCCACACAAAATAAATAAAATCTGCTGTTTGATTTCAAGTAAAATTTATAATTTCAGTGAAATGATTCATGGCATCTATCAAAATGGATTCTCTTAAAAAAATATATTTTCATTGAAAAATATTCAAAATGGCTGCTCTTTATAACATGTTGTTGTCCACACCTGTCGAGTAACGGTCAGCGCGTTTGGCCGCGAAACTAGGTGGCCCGTGTTCGAATCCCGGTTGGGGCAAGTTACCTGGTTGAGGATTTTTTCCGGGGTTTTCTCTCAACCCAATACGAGCAATTGCTGGGTAGCGTCTTAAAAATCCCAATAAAATAAAAATAAAAAAATAAATTATAACATGTTTCTATTGTAGTCTCTTCAATAATAAATGTAGCTAAATAAATGAAAGAGGTCCTTTTAGTCACCTTGTCCTCTCAAGTGGACAGTTCATATCTGGAAATCCAGGCATCATGCTGTAAAAATGAGACTGTGGGCAATTCAAAAAACTTAAAAGGAGTCAAGAACAAACAATTAAACTTCTCTAAACAAAAAAAAAAAAAAAAAGCATAAGTCGTGACTAAAAGGGTTAACTGGTTGAGTTTCTTCCGAGGTTTCATGAAGGTATAGCATGTCTTTTGAATAATATTTGAAGGAAACAAGCTCTCATTGGCTATCATTCACAACATGATGAAAGAAGAGAATTGTTGCAAATCGCGTAAAACGTATGAGAAAATATCCATTAATCCCATTACACTTTCTTTTTGCTGTCAGGTTTGCCGAAAAAAAATGGGCTTATTTCCGTAAGACCAGGAAGCACATTTTTGAGCTCCACAATAGTTTATCAGCATTTGTCGTAATGAGGAATTTCCTACGCCTCGCTTCGCATGCGTCTCGAGCGCAGTCCCGGGATCAGCTTCCGACAGGATGTCATGCAGGAGTGCGCGCGAGGTGGAGCAGGACCATCCGTTAGGTCACGTGGTTTTCCTCAGGCTGTCCCGCGCTGTCACAGCCAGCCTCTGCCTCCGCGTCCCCGACGAAGAGTGCGTGGCTTTATGGCCGATCACTTCCAGGAAGCGTGACATCATCCGCTGTGGGCTGCCTCGGAACAATACACGAGATCTTCATTTTTAAATACTAATATCACATTTAGCTTTCTTCGAGCCAGCGCGTTGGAGTTTGATTACCTGAGTTACATAGAAATAACAACCAGTTACTTTAGTCATACTCACCACGTCAAGCAGCTCACATTATTTCTTTCCTACGGCAGATATCTTCTCAACCGTTCTAGGTGGCCTTGGGCTAGAGCACTGCTCATTGTGTCTCTGGAGTCAAACCGCCTGAGACGTTCATCCCAAACAACTACAGCACATTAATAATTATCTTCGGTAAGAGATGACTAATTCCACTCAGTCGCATTTTCTTCATGTATGTATGTATGTATGTATGTATGTATGTATGTATGTATGTATGTATGTATGTATGTATGTATGTATGTATGTATGTATGTATGTATGTATGTATGTACGTAGCATGCATGTATGTACGTAATAATAATAATAATAATAATAATAATAATAATAATAATAATAATAATAATAATAATAATAATGATTTATTTTAGCTGGCAGAGTTAAGGCCGTAAGGCCTTCTCTTCCACTCAACCAGCAAAAAGTATATATACATATGTATGAACTTACAAAGAATTCAAGTCCACACCTGTGGAGTAACGGTCAGCGCGTCTGGTCGCGAAACCAGGTGGCCCGGGTTCGATTCCCGGTCGGGGCAAGTTACCTGGTTGAGGTTTTTTCCGGGGTTTTCCCTCAACCCAATACGAGCAAATGCTGGGTAACTTTCGGTGCTTTCATTTCACCGGCATTATCACCTTCATATCGTTCAGACGCTAAATAACCTAGATGTTGATACAGCGTCGTAAAATAACCCAATTAAAAAAAAAACAAAGAATTCAACAATTTGATTTAGATAAGAGGCACATGCATACAAGAGTTATTTACGAATTAAACAACAAAATACTATCAACTATTAATTAAACACTGAAATACAAACTATGTAGCAGAATTAAGCTAAAATACATAGAATGTTAATATATTTCAAATAATGTTAGCTAATAGAAAGGGTTTATTATGAGCCGTATGTATGTATGTATGTAGCCTATGTATGACTTTGTCAAATACGTTGAAGGTTTCCGATTCCCAACAGTAATCCTGCACAATCCAACCCAGTGGCTCACCATTGAATATTGCTTCATTTGAAAGGGTGACCAGATTCACATCCATTAAAAAAGGACACAAAGTTTCGAAAAGGAGGACATTGGTCGAAAAAAGAGGACAGAAAATATGTACTTAGATTTAGCCCTAGGCCTAAAACTTATAATACTTTAAATTACGTCAATATCTATTTTTACAAAATATTTACAGTACAGATTTAGACTTATATCGTACTTAAAAGTGTGTTAATATCTATTTTATTACAAAATAATTATGAAAAAAACTTAATAATAATGATTTTACAGTTATCTACATATGAAAGTCTAGAGAACTATAATGAGGACAGAATATATTTTTTAGATTTACATTCGCACCTCGATCTCTCGATTTACTACCTACCTGTGAACAACGACCATAACAAGGGGAAGCGAAGAGAGTTATTATGATCGTTGGCAAAGAATGTACATAGTTCGTCGATGCTGCTGCCATCTACAGGCAAGTTACTACAAAAAGGCGTCAAATCAGATAATTTCAAAATATCAGGGATACAAGTTACGAAAATGAGGACATTCCTTGATTTTTTTTAAAATCCGCCCGGACCCCGGACAAAGGCCTAAAAGAAGGACATGTCCGGAGTAAAGAAGACATCTGGTCACCCTATTCATTGATACCTTTTTCGACCACTTCCAAGGTTTATCTCGAATTCTTCTTCCAATCAGATACCAGTTAAAAAAAATCCAATAATCTGTCATCTTCCGTACTTTATCTTTGATCATAACATCATGTTTCTGTTTTGGTTATTTAACATCGCTGCATCAACTGTTGTGGTATTTAGTGGCTGTGGAACTGGTACCGCAATGACAAAATGGTATTTGGTGAGATGAGGCCGAAAAGTCGCCAACTGATTGTAGTTGCTAAAATCTCGAAAGAACTTAATTTGTTTGAGAATTGTCGATTTCGAGTTTATATCATATTCTAGTACAAATATGGCATTCTGAGTTACTTTTGCGTTTTATCGCATATTAAAATTTCATTAAAAAGGGATATACAAGTCGCGAAAGTAAAAATGTAAAAGCGCATATATTTACAGTTATTTCACATTTTATCGTTCTTGAGAAAAATCACCATCCCTACATATGGAGCTTTGCTACATCGTCTTAGTAAAGGCATCTGCAGTACGTTGAGTAAAGAATAACTATAATGCAAATGAGCTATGAGATAATGCCACGCGCACTTGAAAACTCTTATGTTGTAGTTTTGATGTGGAAGCCTCTCTCTCATTCTGGGGCAGGATTCCCCTACGTAGCATGAATCCACAACACGGACATGCCGCCTTTATTACCCTTCCGAAGGCAGCATGCTAAGAATGCTTATCATCCTTAGAAACACACTCGATCGGGTGGTCTGGCGATTACCACGTTAGCTTTCGGATACGTGGTCAGCAGGTTTCAATCCGGCACAAGGCGATGTATATAAAGCAGCCGTGGCGAAAATGTGCTCGTGCGCCGAGCCACTGTGTAACCTGCAACGTGCGTAGCACCTATGGAGGGAGGCGGACACCCGAAGGGGAAGTGAAGCAACTGTCTGACTTATTAACGGATTTTAATTTTCCTTAGTCAAGCACTCAAATATAATTTCATACAGTACAAGGCTACAAACTGATATTTAGTACGTGTAACGAAGAAATAAATGAATAAGAAAACATAGGACACATTATCACAACCTAAAATTAACTCTCTTCAGAATGTCTCTGCGACAGAGTTTCAAAATCAGGAATTATGTCACTTACTGCCAGTCGTAGTTGATCACGAAGGTATTTGTCTGTCAGTCGTAATCTAAATTTGGTTTTTACTATTTTCATTGTTGAAAATAATTTTTCACAAACGTAAGTTAAAGCGAACATGGCTTCAACAGAGCAAACGAATGAACGAAGCTTGGGATATTTATTTATTTTTTTTTTGGCAAAGATGTGAAAAGTTTAAAATTTTTCAAGTCCTTACATATAACTTTCATTTAACATCACGTTGTAAATCTGCGAGTTTAAATTGAAGATGTAACCCTATTATTCGTACATCTGCTGAAAAAGGATCGACGTACAGAGGTAGTAATAATAATAATAATAATAATAATAATAATAATAATAATAATAATAATACTTAACCTTTTAATGTTTCATGAGTAACATGTAGTATAATGCCGTTTTATGTTAAACAACCGTTTTTCTCCTAATACTTGTGAACAAATCATAGGCTACATTTAATATTCTCATCATATTGGCAGCAAAAAAATGCGTCCTCCCATCCTACTTTGAAACTTTCGTTTTTCAGAGGTACATGGTTTCGAAAGAGACATTGCGACGATACGCCACTCGCAGGTCAGAGACAAATACAAATGGAACGGAGTTTGACTCCAGTGAGTGAGAGGGTGGGGGTTGGAGAAGGTAGGAAGCAAGAGAAATGCATAGCTATCATTGCGAGCCACAATGTACTCGTGATTCACATTTTCGCCACGGCTGATATAAAGGCAGATAAAATACTTTGCGTACACTTTGAGAAAGAAATAAATTGTGGGTCCCTTGTCATAGATTTAGGACACGTAATAGAACCTTGTTTGTGATACAGGGCTCCAGTCAAAATTTGTTTTCTATTTCTCGTCCACATTCAATTTAGATCCTCAATATTCTCTGCATTTGAAAGAATACTGCTTAGTCTTTGAATTCTGATGTGGGCGAGAAATAGACAAGAAAATCTT
Source organism: Periplaneta americana (assembly GCF_040183065.1). Classification (NCBI taxonomy): domain Eukaryota; kingdom Metazoa; phylum Arthropoda; class Insecta; order Blattodea; family Blattidae; genus Periplaneta; species Periplaneta americana. The sequence continues at coordinate 10,773,461 of NC_091126.1, read as the reverse complement.
TTCCATAATGCAGCGAATCTCATAGCGGCCCACGGCCAGAAGAATAAGAAGCCCAATCATATGATATAGTTATGCCAGTGGTTACGAAAGTGGGGGTCGCGACCCCCTGGTGGGTCGTGTAAAGAGCTGAAGGGGGTCGCGAGATGATTTACAAAATAAAACAAAAACGCGTTAACATACATTTACTTTTCATTTAGAAACAAACAACGCTCAACGTTAAAGTAAAAGAAAATCTTTTAACAGTTATAAAGTAAAAATAGTACATTATGCGACGAGCCTATAATGATAGTAATTAAGACGCGATTATGTTTATGAAACTAGCGCAAGCGAGTTTCATAATTTTCATACGAGCGTCTTAATTACAATTATAGGCAAGTTTCACACGACCTTTTATGCTCGACCATATTTCTAACTTGAAATTATTAATAAGTATTCATATTATTCTTATCTGACTGGGGAGCGGAAGTGACCTTGTGCAATATCTCGTAAATTGTGAGATGTACGCAGACGCGAAAGTATTGATTTTTTCCGAGGAACAAATGTCATTGACCTTGATATAATCTAGAGAGAAAAATGAACATTAATCTTGATATAACCTGGAAATTGATTTAGACATTGAAAAACGAGATGACAAATTGAATTTATTTGAATATTATTTACAATTAACGCTAATTATTATAGTAACAGAACATAACCTTCTGCGACAGTATTGAATTTCCAGCCTCCGTTACGTTTCGCTAGTTGTCTTTCGATTGCATATCCTAGAATAATCGATACTTGCGCTTTCATATTGCTACAATGGTGAATTCTGATTGGTGGAAAACCTGAACTCTAATGAATAGGTATACTTTAATGAGGTCCATTAAAGTGCTGCTACCAGGTGTATAATTACTACATTTCGGCATGGTCGAGCATAAAATAATTAATGTGATAAATGTGTCCCTTTTTCAGAATTAGCCTTTCAAATTTGGACTAATTTTATTTTAAGAATCTTCTCACCATTTGTGAACTACCACAAAGGACAAAGAGTAGCCTACTTTAAGGATAATTAACATGATTACAAGTTCATTGAATCATTGATTCGGTTTTGAAGAATGGAACTCCTACACACAGTGGTATTTATTTTTTCAAGTTTGAGATTTCTCGCTTTTGTTTTGATGGAATCATAGTCGAGAAACTTAATACGAGGTTGCAAATGTTATAAAAAGGTTAAGAGTTTCTTTTTCAAACTCGAGGTATTCTTTTAAAACTGATGAACGCTCTAAGAAAAAAAAGTCCAGTTTCAACATTCTATCAGTATCTTCTAATTTCGAACGACTTGAAAGGGAAAAAGTCAGTGTTTTACTTTTGTCCATCTAGTTTTGTATTTTTAACCAGTGTGCGAAGGAAACGCTGTTGAAGATATTTTCGTCCTTTTAAATCCACATTCCTCAGTTGATTTTCAACCCAGGAGGGTCTGTGTTTCACTGCAAAGCCAATCAAGTCCAAAGGCAAGATCTTGTATTGATTGTGTATCACTGGAAACAACTCCTTAATTATACAGCCGATCTAAGGAAACTGCACAATACAGCATGGAGCAGAAAAGATTTCCAGTGCGTCCGTTTATGGTTGCCAGCCCAGAGAACTGGAGTTCGATTTTTAACACCTAGAGGAAAGGAATTTTTAAGGGGGACTCGGTAGGCCTAATATCGTTCTGAACACTGCTCGCGTGTTGTCGTTACAAAGTGTCAGACTGGAAGACTTATTGTCTATTCCACAAGAACTTTCTTCTCGGAGGTGGGCTACACAAACACACATATTAACAAGAAGCTGAAACGAGAAGGCTATAAAAGAAGTCTCTCCCTAACGAAGACAATGGTCTGAGCGGAATGTTAAGTGCAGGCTGGGCTGGGAGGCCTGCATACTCGGCAACCAAACACAGTTCCTTTATTGGGTCGAACATTTCAATTATCTGACAGCTTCGTACACGGACAATACGAGAAATAAACATGACAGCACGTTGTGGAAACCCACTCTACTACCCAAACCGCTTATATCGGCATGCTTCCCAAATACAACTTTGCAGATCAAATAAAAATCGAGTTTTTTCTACTATGAAATAAGTTAATTTATTTAGAGCAAAGAGATAGTCCGTCATATCCTTTACTGTTAATTATGCAAGACTTTAAATAATTTTATGCTCGACCATGCCGAAATGTAGTAATTATACACCTGGTAGCAGCCCTTTAATGGACCTCATTAAAGTACACCTATTCATTAAAGTTCAGGTGTTCCACCAATCAGAAAATACCATTGTAGCAATATGAAAGCGCAAGTATCGATTATTCTATTCTATTCATTGAAACGTCACGGAGGCTGGAAATCCAATACTGTCGCAGAAGGTTATGTTGAAGAATCGATCCAAAATAAAATTGAAATCTCAAATACAATATTAAACTCAGTCGAAAAAAAAAACACACAAATTAACATCAATTCACTGTCATCTTCCAGCCTTTCACAAAGCACATTCCCGCAAATTCATTTTCACCTTGCACAATAAATCACCTATATTTGAAATAAAGTCAGTTCTGTTACTATAATAATTAGCGTTAATTGTAAATAATATTCAAATAAATTCAATTTGTCATCTCGTTTTTCAATGTCTAATTCAATTTCAAGGTTATATCAAGATTAATGTTTATTTTACTCTCTAGATTATATCAAGGTCAATGTCGACATTTGTTTCTCGGAAAAAATCAATACTTTTGCGTCTGCGCACATCTCACAATTTACGAGGTATTGCACAAGGTCACTTCCGCTCGTCAGTCAGATAAGAATAACACGAATACTTATGAATAATTTCAAGTTAGAAATATGGTCGAGCATAAAAAGTCGTATGAAACTTGCCTATAATGGTAATTAAGACGCTCGTATGAAAATTACTGTCATTATAGGCTCGTTGCATAATGTACTATTAAAACATAATCAGTATGACGACTACAGTTTTTTTCTAGTGAAATGACTTTTGACATAGCAGTCTACTCTGAAACGGCCCACAATAACTCAATTGCCTTACAAAGGAACATTCCAAATTCAGCAGGTCGAAACCTACTTGAATAGTACTGCGGAAGTATTGTACGAAAGGCGAAACTTAGGATTAACAATTAATTAACAGTACCAACTATTGGAAATGTCAAATTACAGAACACGAAGAAATAGTCAAGAATCTAATTAAGGACTAGGGGGTAAAACATGGTAACTGATATTTTGGTCAAAAATGAAATATGTAGCGTATAATATGGTATCTTACATTCTGTGTTTAATGCAGTAGTTAGTTTTCCAACTTCTCAACAGTACTGGAGTACTCTGAAGTCAACCCCCGTTGAATGCGCGTGAGAGCAGAGCAACTTGCCACTTCAACATTCGTAACAAAATTAATGTTTCACTGTGGAAAAGATTTAAGAATTTTCTACACTCGATAGAAATAATACTTACTTGCTGGCTTTTAAGGAACCCGAAGGTTCATTGCCGCCCTCACATAAGCCCGCCATTGGTCCCTATCCTGAGCAAGATTAATATCTAGTCTCTATCATCATATCCCACCTCCCTCAAATCCATTTTAATATTATCTTCCCATCTACGTCTCGGGCTCCCCAAAGGTCTTTTCCCCTCTGGACTCCCAACTAACACTCTATATGCATTTCTGGATTCGCCCATACGTGCTACATGCCCTGCCCATCTCAAACGTCTGGATTTAATGTTCCTAATTATGTCAGGTGAAGAATAACAATGCGTGCAGCTCTGCGTTGTGTAACTTTCTCCATTCTCCTGTAACTTCATCCCGCTTAGCCCCAAATATTTTCCTAAGCACCTTATTCTCAAACACCCTTAACCTATGTTCCTCTCTCAAAGTGAGAGTCCAAGTTTCACAACCATAAAGAACAACCGGTAATATAACTTTTTTATAAATTCTAACTTTCAGAATTTTTGACAGCAGACTGGATGATAAAAGCTTCTCAACCGAATAATAACAGGCATTTCCCATATTTATTCTATGTTTAATTTCCTCCCGAGTATCATTTATATTTGTTACTGTTGCTCCCAGTTATTTGAATTTTTCCACCTCTTCAAAGGAAAAATTTCCAATTTTTACATTTCCATTTCGTAAAATATTCTGGTCACGAGACATAATAATATACTTTGCCTTTTAGGGATTTACTTCCAAACCTATCTCTTTACATGCTCCCAGTAAAATTCTCGTGTTTTCCCTAATCGTTTGTGGATTTTCTCCTAACATATTCACGTCATCCGCACAGACAAGCAAATGATGTAACCCGTTCAATTCCAAACCCTCTCTGTTATCCTGGACTTTCCTAATGGCATACTCTAGAGCAAATTAAAAAAGTAAAGGTGACAGAGCATCTCCTTGCTTTAGCCCACAATGAATTGGAAACGCATCCGACAGAAACTGACCTATAAGCTTACGAACTCTGCTGTACGTTTCACTGAGACATTTTAATTAATCGAACTAGTTTCTTGGGAATACCAAATAATAATAATAATTTATTTTAGCTGGCAGATTTAAGGCCGTAAACCATGGTACCTATGTGGAACTTCACAGTGTTTGGTTAAAGGGAGTTATAGGTCATTCGTTATCTCGTGAAACCTACTCGCGCGTGAGGAGAAGCAGAAAGTATACTGAGAAGCTTCCCTCCCTCGCTACGATTCCACTCGTAGCTAGCTAATTCACTTACCCTCGTCACAAGATTCTTACTGTAAGCTACGGCGCACGTCGATATCCGCCGATGTTCGATTTGCGAAAGATGGCCTGTCGTGTTTGTTCGGCCTTGTCAACATTTCGATAGAACATTGTGTAGAATGCGCTAAGTCATAGCTTTGAAATTAAAGATGAAAGAGAACTGTGCGTATGGAGTTAGCCTAAAGAAATTGAGCGATTCTACATATTTCATCAGAGTGTTTTTTCCAATTATTTCAAAACTTAGTTTTGTTGACATCCGCTTTTGTCCGTGTACCCACGAATTCACAAGTTTATGTTCAAACCTTCTCTTGTCCAAAAACACACAAGAATTAAAGCCTATAAAACACTGGCGAGACCTGTTCTCATGTATGGAAGTGAAGCTTGGACCATACGTAAAGAGTCCACTGCAAGAATGATGGATGTCACTTTCTTGTCGAAAATGAACAAAGACTGTCAATGCATAGCTTAAGACATATAGAATGTACATAGAGAGTTATATGGCATTAACACTGATAGTCATTGTCCAGTAATGATCGCAAAATCACAGTTAAGCTTTGAGCGCTAAGCATTTCAAACTTTCAATTGCTTCTCCTGAAAAATGTATTCCAAATGACATCCATCATTCTTGCAGTGGACTCTTCAAATGTGATAAACACCGAATCACTACCAATGAAATGAAGTTTTTAAGAAGAACTGCCGGCTATACTAGTTTAGACAAGAAGAAAAATTTGGATATTTTGAAAGAATTAAATATTGACCCAGTTTTAGAGAAAATTCAAAATTGTAGACAGAAATGGAAATCTCACATACTCAGGATGCCTTGAACAAGGATACCACGCCAAGCACTAAATTACCGCCCTTTAGGAACAATACCCTTTGGGTCCGCTGAAACGGTGGACTCAGACCGTAACAGGCCACCAGGCTTAATGCGTGATAGAAAGAAGAAGAAGAAGAAGAAGAAGAAGAAGCTAAACTATATTTTATTCAATGACCATGTCTGTGGATTTCTTTTTTTAATGCCTCTGACAAAGAAATCCGTCTGTCTGTCTATCTGCCTCAATTAAGTATTTCTTCCGCTTTCGAGATTATATTATTATGAATGGTCTCCTAAAAGCTAGCAATAAGAAAAAGTTAGGACAATTTTTATTTACAGTTAAAATTAGGCAGGGAAATAAGGTAAAAGTCTGACCGAAGTGTAATTATATATAATAAATATTCTGTACCCGATATGAAGCTCTGAAGAGTACACAATAAATGTGACAGAAAAGAAATCGAAGTCTTAATAGTACATTATGCAACGAGCCTATAATGATAGTAATTTAGAATCGAGTACGGATATTTATGAAACGAGCGCAAGCGAGTTTCATAATTTTCATACGATCTTCTTAATTACCATTATAGGCGAGTTTCATACGACTTTTTATGCTCGACCATATTTCTAACTTGAAATTACCGGTATTCAGATGTATACATTTTATTTGTAGGTATCTGACAAGATCGGAAGTGACCTTGTTCTAGGTCGTGAATTGTGAGATGTGCGCAGACGCGAAAGTATTGATTTTTTCCGAGGAACAATAATGTCATTGACCTTGACGTAGTCCCATTAAACTTGATAATATTATAATATGAGAACCTTGATTATTGAATTCGACATTGAAAAATGAGATAACAAATTGAATTTATTTGAATATTATTTACAATTAACGCTAATTATTATAGTAACAGAACATAACCTTCTGCGACAGTATTGGATTTCCAGCCTCCGTGACTTTTCGCTAATTCTCTTTCGATTGCATATCCGAGAATAATCGATACTTGCGGTTTTATAACGGTACGAAGCTGACTTGTCATTGGCTGAACACGTGTAAGCTGAGTTATCATTGGCTGAAGACCTGTACTTTAATGAGTAGGTGTACTTTAATGACATGCATTAAAGGACTGCTACCAGATGTATAATTAGTAGATTTCGGCATGGTCGAGCATAAAAAAATATTAAACTCAATAAACAATTCAGGCGCCACGTACAATTTTCATTCGCCATGGCTACCTGGCGCCGGAAATTTGTCTACCCCTGAATTTTACAATAAATAAAACGAATCTAGCTACTTTAGATATAATTAAAGTTAGGAATTAACAAATGACAAAAATTATATATATATATATATATATATATATATATATATATATATATATGTAAAAATTTCAGTACAAACTTAAAATAAAACATTATGAATGCATGCTTTACGACACACTACAAATTACAATCATTGACTGTAAAAATTTTAAGTGTCTCAAATGAATAATTTTTCCTTCTTTCTGATAAAATATATTTTCTTCTTTCCTAATGACGTGCTCGCTACTAAATTCTTCTGTTGGAGCACTCATTTCCAACCACCTAGCTTTGTTTTGTTTTCGTATGTTCTCTGATGAGCAGACCTGATGCCGTCAAGCTATACTCACTGCTGTGGGTGCTTGGATGCTAGGTAACCAAACGCAGAACTGTATTATTAGGCAGTATATCTCATTTGGCGATATGGCATGTCAGAAGAAGGACAACAGACTATTCTCCATGTGACGGATAAGGCGATACAACATTTTCCTCTACTCTCTTATATTTATGGAACCAGATACTAAGCTCGGAAATGGTGTTTGTTTCTGAGTCTGTCACGCGGTGCAAGGAAAACAAGAGTATGACAATAATATTCATTAATTTAAAGCAATAAGCAAATCTTTGGGAAAGAAATGTTTATTAACTTTAACTTTTGGGACATTGCCTTTAATGCACACTAACTGTAGGCATAAAACGAGCGCTTTCTTGTCCACGTCATCCCATGTTCGAGACATCACAAGACGACGAAGAATAAGAACGAACAACGATTCTGTACACACTATTTTTCTTAACGAGAATCGAACCTGAAATCAGTGCCCTAACGGTGTGCATCTTCTATAGAAAATTTCGTAGAACAACAATGTACAAGAATCCAACGAAATCAGAATTCAAATTTATAGCAAAATTTGTAGAAGAAATTGACGGAAATGCGGAAGCTCAAGCGAAGAATGTCTGAAAGACGCAGTGGAACACCAAGGGACACGGCACAGGGTTCACGTCGCGCAACAAGTCTCGCATTCCAAACAGTTGTTCGTTATTGTCGAAGTCTCATTTTAAAATCCATTCAAATTCCTTTACGATGTCCCGTTTTATTGATACGCCGGCGCATGTAAATGGAGAGTAGGCTATTACCTGGCACCCCCGTCCATAAATATCCCGAGTCCTATCGCCTCCCATCTCGGACCTCGCTACGAATTCGTAACTTCAACTGCTACGGAAAACCACGAATGGCCATCATGGTTGCCCAAAAAAACTGAGCTATGGATGTAGCCTCTCTCGCCTGTTCCATGTCGTACACTTCTCTCTCACTCGTCTGGGGAGAACCAAGGCGATATAGACGTCTACGCTTTCGTGGCGCATAGGGGACACGGAGGTATGTGAGTGACTGGCAAAATTAGCATGTCGCCCCGGAAGTTTAAAACGGAATACGGCCTATTAAATGCCCATCAGAAGTGACTGCCGAGTCCTGTCTTCATCGTCCATAGTATCGGGCAACGAAGCTTTTTACCAGCTCAACCATGAATTTTCCATTGCACAATAGACAGACTTCCTTCTTTCAGAACAAGTTTGCGTTTGTTTATGTACTGGGTGTTCAGTTCAAAATGTGTCTTGGCTCGCTGTATGCCATCATGTGGCTAGCTGATGAGCCTAGAGAATTCAATCTTCCTACACTTCCGCAGCTCAGGTGTATAATCTAAGAGGCAGAGAAGTTGGCTAGCAAGTACGGCGTTCATTCTGAAGAGTACGTACCGATACGTACGGTAACGCCGGTAGTGGCAGGAATGTGAACTGTTTGGAAATACGTACTGTCGGGATATGGGGAGAGGGTTAAGAGGATTACTTACGTATTTGTTGACATTAACTTCGACGGTCAACATGGACACGGAGCATTTGATTTGTGTTGTGGAATGTTACCGTACGCAACCGATGATAACAAATACCCTGCGTACGACTTGCCGGCGCAAAACACAGTTCGAAAGAGGTTATGGTAGCACACAGACTGTACAGACCGCCATCTGTTGCTACGACGTTCAAGTTATACCGTACACGTTCTCAAGTTCAGATTGAAGAACGCCTTAAATAATAGGCAACTTCTCTAACATGTAAGTTGAAACTCGCTTCAAATCGGTGACCCAACAACAGTGACGTCATGACACACTTTGAAATGAACACCCAGTATTTTATTAGGTTATTTTACGACGCTTTATCAACAGCTTAGGTTATTTAGCGTCTGAATGAGATGAAGGTGATAATGCCGGTGAAATGAGTCCGGGGTCCAACACCGAAAGTTACCCAGCATTTGCTCACAGAGAGTTGAGGGAAAACCCCGGAAAAAACCTCAACCAGGTAACTTGCCCCGACCGGGAATCGAACCCGGGCCACCTGGTTTCGCGGCTAGACGCTCTAACCGTGTTTGCGTTTGGGTTTTATATTTTCACTGCTGTTTGAAATAAATTATACATACATACATACATACATACATACATACATACATACATACATACATACATACATACATGGGTCCACACCCATCCGTGGAGTAACGGTTACCGCGTCTGGCCGCGAAACCAGTTAGCCCGAGTTCGATTCCCGATCGGGACAAGTTACCTGGTTGAGGTTTTTTTCCGGGGTTTTCCCTCAACCCAATATGAGCAAATGCTGGGTAACTTTCGGTGCTGGACCCCGGACTCATTTCACCGTCATTATCACCTTCATCTCATCCAGACGCTAAATAATCTGAGATGTTGATAAAACGTCGTAAATAACCTACTAAAATAAAGAAAAATACATACATGGCTTCGCTTTCCGAGGACAATATCCTGGACGGAACCTTTTACTCACGTGCACTGTTTCGGAGTAGTGATCAGGATATCTGCCTGCGACACTAGCGGGCCCGGGATCGAATCCTGTTAGGGCAAGTTGTATGGTTGAGGATTTCCAGAGTTCTCCCTCAACCCATTAAAAGCAAATGTTGCGTAACATTCGGCGCCGGGCCCTGGACTCATTTCGCCGTCATTATCAACCTTCGTCTGTCATTTTATCATATAGGGCGAACAGAATATGAAGTAATGGTTGCCCCAACCTCAGAGCAGAATTCTTCATCGTAATTGCCAAAAAGTAGGCGGAGGTGCAAATGACTAAACGCCAGTATGCGCGGCGTTATAAAAAAAATTGTACTTATATTTGCTTTGACTCATTGTGCGTCCTGTATGCGATGATTTTCAAGTCCGACAGGTGGCATTCCTCAATCCAATGCTGATAGGGGAACCATCCTGTCTCATTCCTGATAGAGCCAAGTCCCATTCTCAGACGAGTAATTAAGCGTTAATGGAACGTGTTTAAAATATTTGCGTCCGTTTCGTGTACAATATTCGCCGGGCTGATCATGTAACACCGTCCCTCGAATTGTTGTCCTAACTCCGTCTAGTAGATCTATATATATTGTAGAAAAACCCACTCCCTTTCCCTAGTCTTTTAGATAGTGCATTTCTCCCTTCCTATTTCGAGTCCCGTTTTCAAAATTTATCCACCCACCATAAACTAGACAGCACTCCCTCTCAAAGAACGTACTTACCTACACTCATCTTCTATCACTCTAACTGTTACTCTACTTTGGAATTCACTACCGAGAAATGTCAGTGATTGTCAGATATCAAGCGAATTGGAGAATAAATTAAGGAAAGATTTATCTATTAATTCTTGTTACCAATAATAGTCTTTTTATCAATGTTTGATGTTTATGCATATGTATAACAGAATAAATATTATGTTCAAATTAGCAATGGTAGTAGTAGGGTGGTCTGCTGCTGCTATTGCTATTACTATTATTATTATTATTATTATTATTAGTATTATCATAAGTATTATTATTATTATTATTATTATTATTATTAGGCCTATTATTACTACCATTATTCTTACTTCTTACTTTACTCTTATTTTTTCTATTAGTAGGGCCTACTTAATTTCTCAATGTTGTTTGTTGTACCTTCTAGATATTAATGTAATATTACTATGTAGGTAGGGATATTTGTTTCATTAGAGTCTGCTGGGAGCAAGAGAAGGTCTCCTGGCCTTAGCTTCACCAGATTAAATTAATAATAAAAATAATTATTTCTTTTATTTTTGTTATAAGCCCTACTGTCGAGAGCCCAGGCCCTTCCTATATCATAACTAGAGAACGTATTTCTAGTTCCGTACCTATTTTGTTTGCTACGTTATAGGCATATTTTATTCAGATATCTCTACGTTTCATGTACACAGGATTCCCCTATTAAATGTTATAGGACCTAAAACGCTTAAATGTACCACAAACTCCTATAAATGCCTAAAAACTACATTTGTACCTGAAAAGCGGTTTTTAGTATTCTGCACACGTTTAAAATTAAATTACCAGTAATAAAATTGTAAAAAAAAATATTATTTAAACTGTAAAAAATAAATCTCTTACAGACAAACACTGCTCTGGCAAGTTTGTCCAATATTGGTCTTAAAAGGGGAGGGAAGAATATCTTATCTAATTTCCTGGAACTGAAGTCCGTTTGGAAAAGTCCAACCTAGCATAAAAGAGGTGATAGGTTTTTCAGGTTAGGCGAGAGCTTACAAATTTGTTTTCGCATCAATGCACCCCCGTTATATGAAATGAAACTGACCAATATATGTGGGAATACATTTGAATAAGGAACAAAAAAAGTTTCCTTCCCAGGCAGGATTCGAACCACGAAAGCCTTAGTTACCAGTCTATCGTGCTCTGGAGTGAACAAGGCTCTGAAATCAGCTACAAGGGTCGGTCCGTTTTTATTTTTTTGCCACTACTGTACAATACGTACATAAAAGGCAGAAGGTCGTGTGCGGAAACAAGGCGTAAATTTCGAATAAAATTTGCAAACAGACCTAATACCCTGTGATTTTTATTTAAGGGGAATACTAAAAGGTAGATTATATAGTGAAAAATTCTCATTCTATAGATGAACTAAAAGACTATATACGATAAGAAATCGAGGCTATCAATGGTAAGGAACTTCAGAGTGTTGTTCATTCGTTTATCAGAAGATGTCTGTTGTGGGGGGGGGGGCATTTTCATCAACTACTGTGAGCATAGTAAGTCCAAATCATTGAGCATTTATTGTTAGTACTGATATGTATTGTAGAATTGCCGGAAAAATGGTTACGCGCTCGCCGGGGCCACGCCAGCAGTGGGCCACGAGTCATCCGCCGTTTTCTCGCCTCACGTCTTAATAACGTCTCTGTTATCAACAGACAGCACAGCTCACTTGACGAGAGCTTATGTGTCAGAGGAAGGACAATTATTTGTATGCTTCTGAAACCTGATTAGTGTAATATGTAGCTAATCGATTATGTATGCCAGCCATGTCAATTGATGCCCATAGGAGCAAGCGCGCGCTTTAGAGCTCAGGAGAACCTGAGCGCTTTAGAGCGGAAAGGAAAGAGACAGACGAAAGAGGTAGTATATGCCGCTTGGTCGAGCTATATTCAGGGATGGCCAGCACTGATTCAATAGATAAAGGCAAGGGAAGTTATTAAAACTCTATCCATGTTAATTTTTAGATTTGTCTGAGAAGTATAAGTCCATTATAAGAATGTAAGTTTTAATTTTAATGCTCATTTTTCACAAGTTTGATTTTTTTATTCAAAACAAATATTTTCTCAACTTTTTTTTATAGAAAAGTGAAATTTTCAGATATAGGCCTATTTATTTAGTAGCCTTACAGAATGTTTTCGTAAATCTAATATACCGTAAATACGTATTACTGAAGATAGTGTATTGAAAATTTTGAAAATATTCGCATGGAAATTGTTTGTAAGGAAATGAATTAACAAAGCAACTACTGCTACATCATAAGCAAAAGATACGTGCCCATGTGTTGTAAAAATGTCAGCACTATAGCTTCAGCACATTTCCAGAAAAAAATTTAACATTCTGATGATAGGAAGTTGCTCACCAATATCACCTTAAAAGCATAATGCAATAAGAGTTTTATTATGGAATATTAGTTACACTTAAAACATATACAGCACCTAGATAACTTTTTGTGTACTGTCATATTGTTTTGATTAGTTTATTGATTACTTTTATAAGGCTAAAGGTACCATCAATATCAATTCCAACTTATCATGTCATACGCAATCTCTCTCTTTTTTTGGGGGGGGATATCACTTTCTTTATGAATGATGTGTTTCATCCATTTAGCACAGTATAGTTCTACCACTATGGAATTTATGTGAATATTCCTTCGTAACTCTTTATTATGTTATTAACATTTAAAACACAACTGTAATATTAAGAAATTGTCATTAGTACTTTTGTTTTAGAGACAATATAGGTAATATGAAACAGAAAGAAGCCACATAAAAATAACGAAATGAAATTTCACGTTCCGTTTGAAATTTGTGCACCACTCTTTTCTTAATCCAACAGGCTGTTTATTCATATACACAAACCTTCTTCTTTCCATACTTAGCGCTTGATGCCCGCGCACGACGTCAAGGTCAGAAAAATGCGCTTGCTTTGATATCACTGATATATGCAATGGAGGGGGAAAGGAACTGGCCATCCTACCCATTTTCTCCTGGCCTAGTTGCCTCATAGGTAGTGCCATGTTGGTATCACTTTCGAGGTTCAGACCTGTCTTGGGATTCTAGTTGAATAAACAACAAGAGGGGTCTCTGACACTCAAAATGTTGGAAACAGTCGGTTCATGTATGCCCAAGTAAAGGATCGGTTGCGAGTTCGGCCTTCGTGAAAGCAAGTCATCCACCCAGTTGACTACTAAGGCATGTGTGCTGTGATACAGTAGCGTGCAAATTAATCCGAACACGACATATTTTTACATTTTCTGTTGGCCTCATAGCTGCTCATACCGCTTTAATTTACATCTGTAGTACGTGTAATTCCATTGTTGAAGGTCTGTCATTATTTTTTTATAATATGTGACATTTTGCCTGTCGTTTTGTACTTATAAGCATTTCAATTGTGTTGAAGACTTAATACTGTAACCCTGTGTATATTCTGTCGTCTTCACAAATGGATACAACTCCACGAAAACGGTCTAAAATTATAACATCAGCAGAGCATTCTTCTATGACACAGAGGCAAATTGCTGCAGAATGTCACATCGGTTTGGCTACTGTTAATTCGATCATAAAACGATACAGGGAGACTGGATCCATCACACCCCAGAAAAAAGGAAATTGTGGCCGGAAAAGGAAGACTTCACCTGCAGATGAGCGTTTAATTGTCAGGAAAAGTAAATTAAATCCTAGACTAACTGCTGTCGACTTAACCCGCGAGTTAATGGCTACCACTGGGGCAAATATTCACGTCACAACAGTGCGGCGTAGGCTTTTGGAAGCTGGAAGAAGGGCTCGTAAGCCTATTAAGAAGCAACTGCTAACCCCTGTTATGTGCAAAAAAACGCTTAATGTGGGCAAAATTACATCAACACTGGACAGTGAATGACTGGAAGAATGTACTTTTTCCGATGAGTCTCATTTCGAGGTCCACGGCCACTGTGTTTCTTACGTACGGAAAGGATCCAAAAAAGTAACAGCAGCTCATCTCCAACAAGCACCCAAATATCCCCCCCCCTAAAGTAATGTTTTGGGGTTGTTTTACACATGAAGGGCCTGGAGCATTAATACCTATCAAGGGAATGATGAATTCTGACAAATATATTCACTTATTGGAAACCAGAATCGTACCCCAGCTGCAAAAATCATTTCTGGATGGCAGAGGTGTGTTCCAACAAGACCTGGCACTATGCCATACGTCTCGAAAAACTACAGAATTCTTCAACAAGAAGAATATTCAGGTACTCCCCTGGCCAGGCAACTCACCCGACATCAACCCCATTGAGAACTTGTGGTAAATTTGCAAAAGAAGAATGCAAGAAATGGATTGTTCTACAAAGGAGAAGATGATTTCTGCCCTCGTTGGTGTATGGTTTCGCGTGAAGAAATGAAGAATATTTGTGGTAAATTAGTGGAATCCATGCCAAATCGTCTCAGAGATGTTTTTAGAAACAAGGGAGGCCACATAGATTACTGAAGTATGTCGTAGATCCTTTTTTTATCCCGTTTGAGTGTTTTTGCATAAGTAATTACGTTGTTTGGATTAATTTGCACGCTACTGTAGTTCTGTCAGAAAATTATCTTCGCGAAATACGCCGCATAGATTTAATTTTGAAGTCAGCGGGAACGACAAGGGTTAATCCAAAACTTCATTCTCTGAACGTAAGTAATCCAGCGTTCCGAAGAGGCGCGGCCTTCGCTTGTCTAATCTTTTATGGCAATGAAAATGACCGAATAAAACATTTAGTGGGCTGCTCCGTGTCGCGAGAGGGAATGGAGGTACGCACTCCGGTTCGAGTCGGGGGGTCGCTCAACATAACGCCAATTAACTCTTCTCCTTCTCTCTTTCTCTCTCACACATCCACAAGACAACGAAGCAAGAATAAACAAGATAAGGCTCCAACATGGAGACAAATTAAAAGACCATAACGTTTCCCCATTGTCTCGTTTGTTAGGCTCCTTATCGCCGACAAGAAAGACCCATTTCCTTCTCAATTAAGTTATTTTATCTTCAGCGGGACGGAGAGTCCCCAAGGCTGTGGTCGACGGTATGCGCCGTATATCCTCTCGACCGAGCGCATGTCTGCATTTGGAAGACACATTTATTTGTCTTCACTCTTTCGGCAAATTTAAGGTAACATCGCAAGTATAAAGACAATTTATATAACTTTACATTGTCGCAGTCGTGGCGGAGAAAGTAACTGATAAGTGTACTGTCCATATCAACCTTGTTTATACATTTGTTATCTGTGCTGCAAGAATGGAAGAATACGCAGTTACCTGGAAGCATTCTCGTAAAAGATTTCTCTAATAATAAGATTACAGACATCTATATAATTGTATCCTATATAATTTTGTGTTCCAAAATCGAAGAGAATTTGAAATCGTACGTTTTTAGCCTAATATGAACTGTCATGATTCTATATTTCACTGTCGAAAAAACCGTATATAAATTCAAAACAACATATAATAATAATAATAATAATAATAATAATAATAATAATAATAATAATAATAATAATAATAACAATGAAACTTAGTCTTTTTATTTCCAATTTTTCCTGGAAAGCCAGTTTACCCAGTTCTTTACTCTTCAAAATTACATGAACAGAGTTCATTGTTTACGTTTGTTAAAAATTAATACATAAAACAATTTACAAAATCGTATGTTCAGAAATATATTTTCATTCACAACACACTGATACACTATAGCTTATACCAGTACTGTAATCCCATTCGCATAGATTGATTACTATAAATACATGGCCGTAAATATTATTCTTAAATAATATACACCACCATACAGATATTTAAGTTCATACCACCATCACATTCAGCCAGCACGTCTTTGTAAACCAAACTATGCTATATGCCGACACTGAAGTATAGTAATTCACAAATTACACTCTCGTAGCAGCACTGTACACACATCCACATAAAGTAAACGTTCAGACAGTGAGATGCTGACACCTGCAGGCTAAAATACAGACTTATTAAATTTTCTCCTCGAGATAATTATAGCACGTAAACGATAGGCATCGATGCACCTGACATCTGTAGGATAGATTCACTGTTCACTTAATGCTTTGTGCTCTTGACGAGTCATAAGCAGCCAGCGAAAGACAATTTTCTCCCGCGCATGCGTGAAATTTCTGTAACCTTCTTGAAAAGAGCACGGCTTGTACGTGAACGGATATTGCCAAGTTTACATAAGAAGTTTATGCAAGATGCGGGAAGTTTAAAATACTCGATCCTGATATTATACATCCCCAATACACCAATACGGCATTAAATAAAATAAAAAAACTAGTCGTGCATTAATGGAAACAAGGTGTTCACGTGCTCTTGTGCTCTTATTGACGCACCGCCACTGCATATGTAACCGTATTAATACACTTATGGCCATATTCAAAGACATTCTTAGCGCGGGCTTCCGGTGGATGATCAGCGAACTAACGTTTTTCGTATTCATAAACCAGTGTTAGCGATATGATATGATATATGATATGATATGATATATGATATGATATGATATGATATGATGTGATATGATATATGATATATGATATGATATAATATGATATGATATGATATGATATATGATATTATATGAATCCTGTACAAGTAATCACTCGATAGCCGGGGCTAGTTTAGCACGCTCGTAGCGCGGGCTAGCGAAATGTCTATGCATAGCACTCATAGTCTTTAAAAATGTTTGGCAATCGTGTCAAAAATGTCTTTGTCATGTGCATCATCCCTGGATGCATGTCCGAAAGAGTTTTCCGGTATCAAAGATGCAGGAAACGTCCATTACTTGGAAAGTTTCTGAATCTATATTTTGCATCATCAAATTCTTTCTCCTAATTTCGTATGAAAAGAAAAGAAAACCATATTCAAGTAAAAATTAATGATTAATGAGTAAACTTTTACTATTAGAGCAAAACATCACCACTCACAGCAGTGAGCTGTACCACCTCTGCAACTGTTTGCACTCTGTAGGCCTGTGGAAAGCAACTGTATAATCTTAGACAAAAAATGACCGGCTACCATACGCGAAGAGTTCGGTTCAATCCTTGAGAACTCAGGTTTAGACGTGAACGAAATTCTCATGCACGACTCCGATCTGGTTTTCATTTGTTTTCTTTGTTGCTTTTTCTGTCAGTTTGTAAATCAAATGTCATTACTAATCTATAACAATGATATATTCAAAGAATAAATTAGTTGCTAAATAAACATTCTTTTCCTAGTCGTGTGAACCAGGCGCTGCCAGAGGTAGACTTAGACAAATTCACGCTACAGGAGATCGATCATACTTTGTATCTGAGGCTGCACAATTTTAGCTATTACATATACTAACATTAAATTATTATTATTATTATTATTATTATTATTATTATTATTATTATTATTATTATTATTATTATTATTATTATTATTATTATTATTATTATTTAACCATCTTATAATATAAACACACAACTAACTGCATTCTAACTGTATGAATTAAAATACATTTATTACTGGAAGTGTAAATAAAATAAAAAACAGGAATTAAAAGCAAATACAGACATTCATGGTTCCTCCCATTTCAATAGTATCATCATCAATTTCATAACACGATTACATGGATAAATATATAACAGGATGCGAAACTGCGGTCAGCACCATCTGGCGGGGGGGGGGCTGAAATAAGATGATCAGCGCCCAACGTCGTAGGTGGTGAACATTAGAACTAAGTATTGGGAATATTACCCAGAGTTCTCTATTTATCCGTTCGAGATATTGCTCGAGGAGCCAAGATGGCAGACAGAAACTTGCTAATAAGTGAACATAAAGTGACACTACGTGTGTATAAGCAGTTATGTTAAACAGTGATGTTTATGGACGTTGTAAAAATAGTGTTGTTGAATGTATTGTAAAGTAATACTAATATAATAAATTGAACTATCTAAGTAGTTCTTGCAGACTTTTCAATTGCGCTTGTATTTCAATTTGGGTAGTGTAAAATAGATCGTCTCTTTTGTCTTCCTTTTGGCTCCGGTAAGAATTTTCAGTAGAAGATTCTGTGAGGAATAAAAATGTAAATGTTTTATTTTAAATTGGCTTAGTTTTGAATATCGATGAGGGTGGGAGGGAATACTTTCTGCACAGTTTAACATTTTCTTCACCAGGTGCGCTGCTAAATGCATGGAGTAATTACTCTTTTCGCTACTTGGTGCGCTGCTAGATGTAATAACGCCCCTCCCCCCAACAGGTGGCAGGTAGATCAATTTCTACAACAGCGCCTCTAGTATGTGTTACGGGAAACTCAGTAAGTTTCGCATCCTATTATATATTCATCCATGACGATTATCTAAAACACTAACAGTCACTCAACTGAATATTAGTGAATAGATGTTGGAGAAACAGTAATGCGGCAACCCGGTTCTCTCCCAAGGTGTTCGGTTCGCAGACGGCTTGCAATCAGTGATACACGGTGTTGTCGTGGTGTTGAAATGTGACAATGTGCCATTGGTGGTTAGGTCAAATGTCTCATGGCACTATTGTCTGATTGTTCTTGATGAATTATGAAATGCGACACTGTCTTGTGGCTCTCGTGGTGATGATAAATTGTCGCATATTACAAGATTGTTCAGTCTCATTCAGAATATTTAATTCAATTGTTAGTGAATTTAGTAAAAGATGCTGTCAAGCTTCAAGATCGTCAATTCCGGCCATGCCAGAAGCATTTTGTTCAAGCTTCATTCTCGTATGCCAGGATGAGTGATATAAGACATTTTGTAGAGATTCTGTCATTTTGGGTTTAGATTGTTTCGTAATGAATTCTGCTTATTTCCTTTTTTATTAATTATGGAGACCGGAACCCTGTAATATGCCCAAAATTTCAACTTTTAAAATTGATTCATATTCTCTGAAAAACGTTCTTTCCAACAGTATATAATTTATGCACATTATTATTATGGAAAATATTTTAAAACTTTAATTCTAAGATGAGGATTATGCAGCTGGGGTGTTCTGATAACTTTGGCTGCCATTTTCCGTAAGTTTGTATTTTTTTCTATAACGTGTAGCCTACCATAAATCTGAGCTTCTAGAGGTTAGATTCATTTCAAAATTTTTGTGTATTTAGTTGGTATTGTAGCACAAATTTACTCCGGCTTTTTTAAATAATTGTTTTTAAAGCAGATTTCTTGAAAAATATAGCAAAAATGAGGTAAAAATTTACATATTCAGAAAAAAATTCATAAATTTATAAAATATTATTATTTAAAAAAACCTGCATCAGATTACTTATAAGAGTGTCAGAAATGAGCTTTAAAAGTTTCATTCTTCTACTCCCAACAGTTTTAGAGAAAAGGTACAATAAATAGGCCTATCACTAATTTAACATGTGTTAAGATAGGAGGTTCCCGGTCCCCTTAAGGAATTTTAAGCCCGAGTACAGTATAATAATAATAATAATAATAATAATAATAATAATAATAATAATAATAATAATAATAATAGCAATAACTGTGTCTATCATATTCATTTGTGTTCGTTAGGCCTAGTAGATCTGATTACGAGACAAATAGCAGCTCTCAGTCAACCTGGTGGATGATTCACATCTCCTGCACCATGCTCGGACCTTTCCACGGAATAGACAGGAATCTAGGAGACCGAGGTTGAGAGGTTCGACTCCGAGCATTTTGAAATCTTGACTTTCAAGAGATTGCTTAGTGCTGTGTTGTGACGCGGTCTTGAGGGTGCATCCTGCATTATAACCTTCGGCCGCAGGGAGATTGAAAAACGCAGATACGCCCCTCGAAAGTGATTGTGGTCCCGTTACGATGTGATTGTTCGGAAAGTAACAGGAAAGCTGTTGCTCGAATATTTCGAGGATTCTGTAACAAACAATGCGATGTGACGAACGCTAATATGCAAATTGAATTCGTGATCGTGCAAGGCCCCTCCCCCTCATGGCAGAGTGGGGGCGTGGAGGTAATACTTACGTAAAAACAATTACGACATTTTCTAAAGTAATGCAATTTATGTTATGGCCTAAGTACCACATTCACAATTGTGGCGTTAGTAGAGTCTAGCGAAAGAATTTGGATACCTGCACCGGGTAATGAGAGATATCGGGTTGAACTTTAAGGTTACTTAATAAAGACTACTGTATTCCCTACATGCTTTTATGAAAACGAGAAATTAGTCAACGCATCTATCGGAAAGCGTGAAGGTATTAAGAATTAACTGCAGGTGTTCAAGGACCAGAAACTGCATAACATTGCTTTTCAATCAGACAGCAATGCTTGAAATATCAGATATTTCTTCTTTAGTTCCGAATACATTAATTCGAAAGAGTAAAAATCAGAGCATTAATTATCTAGCGATGTTCACTAATTAACAGAAGAAGTAATAAAGCAGTCGATTAGAAAATATTTACAAATTTCGTCCGATGTACAGGTTTACAGAATTGTTGTGGCACGCAACCTATCTGTCAGTGCTAACCCATCTAATCGTAAAATAAAAATTGCAGATTAAATTCAGTAAATATTAACCGACAAATTTTCAAAGATGAAAATGGTTTGGTAGGCTTAGCTTCATTGCATATAGGGCCATATGCACATTCTTAGCGCGGGCTTCCGGTGGATGATCAGCGAACTAACATTTTTCGTATTCATAAACCAGTGTTAGCGATACGATATGATATATGAGATATGATATGATATGATATGATATGATATGATATGATATGATATGATATGATATGATATGATATGATATGATATGATATGATATGATATGATATGATATGATATGATATGATATGATATATGATATGATATGATATGGATCCTGCACAAGTAATCACTCGATAGCCGGGGCTAGTTTAGCACGCCCGTAGCGCGGGTTAGCGAAATGTCTATGCATAGCACTAGATAATTGTGTAACACTGCACTGTATGCTAAACCTCGTATTGCCGGAAGTTAAAAATAGATGTAAAATTGTTCTCTGTTATAAGACGCCACAAATCACAATTTCCTTCCAGCAGGTTCCTTAGGCCACTTTATTTAGAGACCACGGATAACACCGCTTAAATGCGTTACCCATTCCTACTAAGATATGTGTAAGCGTAAATGATCAATTCAAAGAGAAGATAAATTTGAACATATAAGTTTATGTATAGAGTATAATAATAAATTTGGTTTACCAAAGAAAGCACGAAATTCGAAATGATAGCAGACAGATTCAAGATATTTAAAAAAGTTCATAACTGATAGTTATGTACGGTGCTGTAAACATCAATAGGAATAAATTAATAAGATGTATTATGTACTGGTACCAATGTCTGATGGTCCTCGTGAGTGTGTTGAAATATCGCATGGTACCATTATCTAATGATTCTTGCGTCGCGCACTACCATGGTTTGATCATTCTCGTGAAGGTTATAAAGTGTAGCGCAGTAGTATAGTCTAATTATTCTGGGAATAGTTGTGAAATGTCGCCCGGCAGCATTGTCTGTTCTTTTCCTGACGGTGGTGAAATGTTGCTCTGTACCTAGTATGAGAAATCTCGTATGGTGATGAAATAGGCCTATCGCACATTACCACCATCTAATTATTCTTGTGATCGTGATTAAATTTCGCACGGTATCATTGTCCGCTTGTTTTCGTGATGGCGATGAAATGTTTCACGGTACCATTGTGTAATGGTTCTCATGATGTTGAAATTTCACTCGGTACCATTGTCTGATTGTTCTCGTGATGCTTATGAAATGTCGCAAGGTACCATTGTGCAATGGTTTTCATGATGGTGTTATGTCGCACAGTACCACGGTCTGGTGATTCTCTGATGGTGATGGTGATGAAATTTCGCACTGTATCATTGTGTAATGGTTCTCATTACTGTGTTGAAATGTTACACGGTATTATTGTTTGGTGGTTTCTGATGATGGTGTTAAAATGTTGCATGGTACCATTGTACATAGGTGTAATAGTTCTCATTATGGTGTTGAAATGTCTCACGGTATCAATATCTGGTTGTTTCTGGTAATGATGATTAAATGTCGCACGCTACCATTTTGTAATGGTTCTCATTATGATGTTGAAATGTTGCATAATACCTACCAATGTCTGGTAGTTCTCATAATGTTAAAATGTCGCACGGCACTATCGTCTGCTGGTTCTCGTAAAAGTAATGATTCTCGTAATGGTAACAATATGTAGGGCTAATGATGGGGTTGAAATGTCGCTTGGTACCATTGTCTGGTTGTTCTCATGATACACGATAACATGGCGTGATGATTCTCATAATGGTAACAATATGTAGGGCTAATGATGGGGTTGAAATGTCGCTCGGTACCATTGTCTGGTTGTTCTCATGATACACGATAACATGGCGTGATGATTCTCGAAATGGTAACAATATGTAGGGCTAATGATGGAGTTGAAATGTCGCTCGGTACCATTGTCTGGTTGTTCTCATGGTACACGATAACATGGCGTGATGATTCTCGTAATGGTAACAATATGTAGGGCTAATGGTGGGGTTGCAATGTCGCTCGGTACCATTGTCTGGTTGTTCTGATGATACACGATAACATGGCGTGATGCTTCTCGTAATGGTAACAATATGTAGGGCTAATGATGGGGTTGAAATGTCGCTCGGTACCATTGTCTGGTTGTTCTCATGATACACGATAACATGGCGTGATGATTCTCGTAATGGTAACAATATGTAGGGCTAATGATGGAGTTGAAATGTCGCTCGGTACCATTGTCTGGTTGTTCTCATGATGCACGATAACATGGCGTGATGATTCTCGTAATGGTAACAATATGTAGGGCTAATGGTGGGGTTGAAATGTCGCTCGGTACCATTGTCTGGTTGTTCTCATGATACACGATAACATGGCGTGATGATTCTCGTAATGGTAACAATATGTAGGGCTAATGATGGAGTTGAAATGTCGCTCGGTACCATTGTCTGGTTGTTCTCATGATACACGATAACATGGCGTGATGATTCTCGTAATGGTAACAATATGTAGGGCTAATGATGGAGTTGAAATGTCGCTCGGTACCATTGTCTGGTTGTTCTCATGATACACGATAACATGGCGTGATGATTCTCGTAATGGTAACAATATGTAGGGCTAATGATGGGGTTGAAATGTCGCTCGGTACCATTGTCTGGTTGTTCTCATGATACACGATAACATGGCGTGATGATTCTCGTAATGGTAACAATATGTACGGCTAATGATGGAGTTGAAATGTCGCTCGGTACCATTGTCTGGTTGTTCTGATGATACACGATAACATGGCGTGATGATTCTCGTAAAGGTAACAATATGTAGGGCTAATGATGGGGTTGAAATGTCGCTCGGTACCATTGTCTGGTTGTTCTCATGATACACGTTAACATGGCGTGATGATTCTCGTAATGGTAACAATATGTAGGGCTAATGATAGGGTTGAAATGTCGCTCGGTACCATTGTCTGGTTGTTCTCATGATACACGATAACATGGCGTGATAATTCCCGTAATGGTAACAATATGTAGGGCTAATGATGGGGTTGAAATGTCGCTCGGTACCATTGTCTGGTTGTTCTCATGATACAGGATAATATGGCGTGATAATTCTCGTAATGGTAACAATATGTAGGGCTAATGATGGGGTTGAAATGTCGCTCGGTACCATTGTCTGGTTGTTCTCATGATACACGATAACATGGCGTGATGATTCTCGTAATGGTAACAATATGTAGGGCTAATGATGGGGATGAAATGTCGCTCGGTACCATTGTCTGGTTGTTCTCATGATACACGATAACATGGCGTGATGATTCTCGTAATGGTAACAATATGTAGGGCTAATGGTGGGGTTGAAATGTCGCTCGGTACCATTGTCTGGTTGTTCTCATGATGCACGATAACATGGCGTGATGCTTCTCGTAATGGTAACAATATGTAGGGCTAATGATGGGGTTGAAATGTCGCTCGGTACCATTGTCTGGTTGTTCTCATGATGCACGATAACATGGCGTGATGATTCTCGTAATGGTAACAATATGTAGGGCTAATGGTGGGGTTGAAATGTCGCTCGGTACCATTGTCTGGTTGTTCTCATGATACACGATAACATGGCGTGATGATTCTCGTAACGGTAACAATATGTAGGGCTAATGATGGGGTTGAAATGTCGCTCGGTACCATTGTCTGGTTGTTCTCATGATGCACGATAACATGGCGTGATGTTTCTCGTAATAGTAACAATATGTAGGGCTAATGATGGGGTTGAAATGTCGCTCGGTACCATTGTCTGGTTGTTCTCATAATGCACGATAACATGGCGTGATGATTCTCGTAATGGTAACAATATGTAGGGCTAATGATGGGGTTGAAATGTCGCTCGGTACCATTGTCTGGTTGTTCTCATGGTGCACGTTAACATGGCGTGATGATTCTCGTAATGGTAACAATATGTAGGGCTAATGGTGGGGTTGAAATGTCGCTCGGTACCATTGTCTGGTTGTTCTGATGATACACGATAACATGGCGTGATGATTCTCGTAAAGGTAACAATATGTAGGGCTAATGATGGGGTTGAAATGTCGCTCGGTACCATTGTCTGGTTGTTCTCATGATGCACGATAACATGGCGTGATGATTCTCGCAGGGAACATTGTGTGATTGGTCTCGTAATGGTGATACAATTTGTCATTACAGTAGGTTTACCGTTGCTAATTCAGAGTTTTAAGAAGCCAAGTCGGAAGTTCTGTGTACCAACTCAGCAGATCTGCATCTACACCCTACATCGTCGGTTGGCTAACTGAACACCAGTACATCTTTCTGCCCTAACACACATAGCCTACAGTAAATGGAAATTCGAGTTTCTTCCATCCAGTGGACGGACACGGTGGTTTCTCTAGCGAGACCGAACCGCAGCAGTTGATGCGAGATCGTAAAACAAAGCTCGGAAGTGAAGTTGTTAATTGTAGCGGCTGATATATGATGGCGAGTGCAAGCAGTGAGCCGCGGGCCATGCGCCCCGCGGGGCCGGACCCCTGCCGCGACACCGACCAGTAAGGAACAACCGGCTCCAACAGAGAGCCCAGCATTTCAGCTCTTTTATTAGTCGGATGAATGGATAGCAGACGTCACACAGGCCCCGCCCCCAGCATTAAACAAATTCACCGAAATTTACAACATGTTTCTCTTTTCATTTCGAAATGTCAGATCTATATTCGTGGAGGCTCCACGCGAGGCTTTACGAGTGCGCCCGGGGCGCAGGGTACCAGCTGTGAAGTCGACCACGCTCCGCGCCCGGAGACTGCCTCCTTCTAATTACTCCTGACTTTTGAGGCACATCGACGTCCGCTGCTCCGACTATCCCATTGACGTCTCTTCGTTACTTCACACTGCGCCTCCAGGGAGGTGAGTACTACTTCATTTAACGACCTAGCGCAGGCAGTGAGGAGGGTTGCCAAATATATTTCTTTACTCGTCAGAGAAAGAATTGTGATACTCAAAATCGTCGATTTTTAATTTTTGCAGAAATGCAAGTTTTAATTATTCTTGATAAACAGTGGTTTTCGACATGCAACGCTTCCTGCTGTGCTCAACTGAAATCTACTGCTTTGGTACGAACTTCCTAGACCTGCTTATAATCCACCCCAAGTATTTGAAGCTGTCCACTTGTTCGACTGCTTATTTCCAATTCGCACATTTAGCTATTTTCCGATAACCATGGCTTTCGTCTCGTTTGCATTTATCTTCAGCCCATATCGTTCACAGCTGTCATTTAGCTCCAATAGCATATCATCTGTTCTCCTAACAAGTGATATACAGGGACATCATTTTATGTTTACTTCAATTTTTATTGTACCTGAGTTTTTGAATGTACTTCACTCCCACCCCTTCTACTAGTAAACTTCCAACCGTTCACGACACAGAGCCGAGGGCGCATAAGCAGTACTGAGTTAGCGAGCATAGTACGTTCCAGAAATATGTTCGCGTTTTCCAGTGACGAAAGAGCTTTCAATATTGAATCATATTTTCGTACAGGTACTGTCGTCCGTTTGCCTACGTCGCATCCCGGTTTCCCCCACCTGCTTCTGTTCGCCCCTCTGTTAAGTCTAGTAGCTGGGTATCTTAGCTCTTTTCTGAGAACATTAATTTCTGTTAGGAATTGGACGTCTACGTAACACGAGTATTATACAACTGTTTAAAGTAACTTAAATAAAAGGGCCTCGTTAAGTAATTGTCACGTGATCCCCCCCCCCTTTCTACGACCCTGCGACAAAACCACTTGAACGGACAGTAGATAGCATTTCTGAGTAATTTTATCTTTCGGATCGGGCAGAAGTGAAGACTGAATTTACAGTACGTAAGGTACTCTTTTATAGAGTAGGTACAGAATTATTTCAACATGAGTTACTCGTACGAAGGAAGAAACTGGTCATTGGAATTAGGTACAATAGTCTATAGTGCGATAATATGCACAAAAGAACTGAAGCCTGTATCGAAATGAATGGTCACCATTTTGAAAAATGTGTTTAAATATCCATATTATGATTAGTTTTCAATTCAACTTCATTCTCTATATTGTACGCTAATGTGCTGTAACAGTACAATATACACTGCATAATTAATACGTCCGAATGGATAGCTCAATTCGTGAGTAAAAACACTAAGTGTTAATGCAGTACTGTATTTTGATTAAACAAAAACCTAATGAAAATTATCAAACTCAAAATTGCGGTATTTCCTAGTTTACATAAATGGATGAACTACTTTTCTTCCCTCCTATACCTAGTAAAGTGATTTGTATTTTACGCCGGTATCATCGATCTCCAGTCGTGGAAGGGGTAGCAAACGGTGTTTCCTGTTTCAATCTTTAATAGAAAGGTATAGCCAGGTTAATATTAAAAATGTTAGTAAAAATAAAATGATGTCCCTGTACTAAACATGAAATACATAGAGGTATTGAAAATTCAGGGAAAATTAATTCATTTTCATAGAAAGTTCTCTTTCAATTGCTTCGCTATTATTGCTACGGTAAATGAAATAACAACAACTCAAGCTACCCTTGAGCGAGTTAGTGTACAGTATGATTACTTAGTACTGACAGTCGCCGGCGATGTGCGCCTGGGTCAGGCGAGTCCATTTAGTTACGCCAAGGGGTGTTTGGGTTGGTCACTCGCTTGCCTTCGGAGCGATCGGATGTCATGCGCGCGGTAGAGCTGTATGTTTCTAGTACAATTAAGCTGTACTAAATCCCTTTACCGACCGCTCGCCCTTATCTCTACTCCGGAGCTCTCCCCACTACTCCTATTACTTCCCCTCTTTCGCGGCGCCGAGCTGTCAGGACTAAATAATCGGTCTGTACATTTTGTTGTGTTGTGCGAATTAACACCAGATAATCATGGTTTTGTCTCTACACATACGGACTGACAATATTCAGTGTTACTACGAATGTAACTTAATAGAGATTGTTCCAGTGGATTGAGAAGATTCAGAACTTCAAAGGTATTGAAGTATGGATCCTGTTACTTGCCATTGTGGAGGCTTGTATAATAATTTAATGTATTCTGAAAGATTTTCTTCTCGACATTGATCATTCCCTAGAAGAGAGGCAAGAAATGAAAGTGGATATGGTTACTGAAAATTCAGTATAATTTATTTCATTTTCACAGAAATTTCCGTTTCAGGTGTTTCACTCTTGATGCCACGGTAAAAGACGTATTAACAGGAAATAAATTTACGGCACGGGACACTATGCCCCAGCACTGCGCCCTGTTACGATCCATTGCGCTATCCCTCAAGTTAGACGCATTCCCAAATCCACACCGGCTAACTATACTAAGGCTCGCTGCATATCCAGGTTTCAATGCAATGAGGATGCGGAGGTAAAAATACGTATTTTGGGGTACGCTAGAAAAAAGATTGAATACCACTGCTTTAAAGTATGTCGCTTAGCCTGGAAGCTGCTGGCACTTTGAATATTCGCAAACAAAAAAGTAAGTTATGTTATATATATATATATATATATATGGATTATGCTCGAAACAGGGATTTGGAGACACTGGTTTAGTCTATTAATTTACCTCTTCATCTTTGTGATATGATAAGATATGATATATTTGATAAGATAAGATAATATGATATGATATATTTCGTCACAGCACTTCTTTATATGTAATGGTGTACCTCACATTTCTGTATCCGGTGCCACCATTAACATAATATTATTACAATAACACATTATTTGCAGTACACGTCTACACACATACTCCCAATTACACTATGCACCTTTTTTGTTATTTGGTCAAACTCCCCTTCAGTATTTCTCCTACAATTCATTTGCTATTCTCTATTTATTTCTTAATCCTAATATATCTAATATTCTAAACTACTTTCACACCCCCTTTATCCTCTAACTACTATTCACTAAAATCTTAATTTGAATTTATCTCTATAAATTATCATATTGAATTATTTGTCCTATTTGTTCTTTGACCTTTTCTCCTATCTTTCTCTTATATTCATTTACTGTTCCAACGTTCAAATGTTAGTACTAATTTTATGCTGTCACTTTCTTAACCCTTTCTTACTATTTTCTCTCATTCCTATTTGCGCTCACTTTCACTTTCTCACTATTCTGCTTACACCTAATCCATTGTCACTATTCTCACTTCCTATAAATAGCCTACTTATACTTTATTCTACACATCTGCTTATACAATTTCTCTCTCCCCTATAATTCTCGATCTTTTCCAGACATCTTTGTGATGAGTTTCTTATAGAAAGGTCATTTGTGTACTTTTCCTGTTTCCGATCTCTTTCTGTTCTCGATTTGAAATAAATACTTATTAAATTGTTACTAAAATTATTAAACTTTACGTATATATTCCCGGATAAATTGAATCTTAGATATTGAATAAAAAATCCTCTTCATAGTTCAGGAGATATCGCTGCACACGGACAGAAAGAAAGACAGACAGGCAGGCAGGCAGACAGGCAGATGACATGCTTGAAACCACTTCCTCTGTTTCAGTGATGATAAAATTTCATGTTTCTGTGAATGTCTCTAAATCTATATTTTCACAATTACACTACATTCTCTTATACTTCATGTAACAAGAAAGTAAAAATTTCTTTTCAGTAGCTAGTCACTGCTCAGTATTAACTTGTCGCTGATACTCACATTACAGGAAAAGAATACAACAACTTGTCGACACTTGTCACTTGTCAAATTTACCTCTTCGACAAATATACAACTGGTTTAAATTACAACATTAAAATGCCTGCTCACATGCAAGACCAAGACCTATGACGTCAGCTGCATGTTCACGCTTTTCACATCGGCAGGAGGTCCAGATATTGAGTGCTTCGGGAGGGAGGCTAGAGAGCGCTCTGTCTATCCAAGGGAAGTCTTGCATTTCATAACGTAAGGAAACATTACGTCTAAACGAATGGATATTGAAAGAATTTATGCAATCAGTGTGCCTGGAAGTGTAGTTCTGAGGTTTCCACTGTTTGTTGGAGCTTTATATCCCGACATTTCGGAACTACTTGCATATTATGTCAAGAGCGTATTTCAATGCATATGCAGCTTACACGGTAGCTCGACTAGTGAATCGTTCCCGACCATTTTTGTGATGGTGATGATCATTGCAGAACATTCCTTTGATCGAAGTTCGTTTTTTTTCCTAACGTCTGTTTTGCCGAATTACACTTTTTTTCCGAAACTCTTTTTCCGAAATCAACTTTCCGAAACAGTTATTCCTAATGTATAATTCTTCCAAAAGGAAATTCTTCCGTTAAGCATTATATCCGCATGAGAATAGGCCTATATGAAATTCTGACAAGACTGGCGTTGCTGAGTAATGCTCACATTACATTATATTTCAATGTAAAAAATTTGTGTTTTATTCAAACAAAAAGAGAAAATGCAGAGAAAACCGTACAATCACTACAGATTGCTCTCCCGATTTAATAGAATGCGTTTGAGTCTAAAGGAAGCAGAAAACAAAACAACGTGGCTCAAATGTTACGTATTTTCTTTAAACCGACTCACCCTGTTATTATGAGAGTGGCAAAAAAATGGAAGATATGGAAGAACAGGTTATTTTACGACGCTGTATCGACATCTTAGGTTATTTAGCGTCTGAATGAGATGAAGGTGATAATGCCGGTGAAATGAGTCCGGGGTCCAGCACCGAAAGTTACCTAGCATTTGCTCAAATTGGGTTGAGGGAAAACCTCGGAAAAACCTCAACCAGGTAACTTGCCCCACCAGGATTCGAACCCGGGCCACCTGGTTTCGCGGCCAGACGCGATATGGAAGATGTGGTGACAGTTGGATAAGGAGACGTGGGTTTAAGAAAGAAAAAACATAACGAAACAGATCTGCAAAGAAGAAAGAAAGCCGTTTGCTTCTTTATATAGTCTATGTTCCTATGGAAATCCCAACCTTGCAAACATGTTGGTAACAGTGAAAAACGGGACAATTTTTCAATGCTATCAGGTTACTGAAAATGATGTCATGGGACTCAGAAAGATCCTCTTTGCAAATGAATGTCAGATCGACCAAGACAACTTAATTCTGCAACACACTGATGTACGATCCTCTGCTAGCTTTAGAACACTAGCAGCTAACCGTAAAAGGGATAGAAGCATCTGGGTACAATACTACTTTGTAAAGAGTGTTCCTGGTGAACGTGCTCTTGTTTGTCGACAGGCATTCGAATCTGTCATCAAACCAATTTGTAAAACACGACTTACTGTTGTTCTGAAGAGAAGTTTCACTTTAGACCAAGTACCAATCGAAAATAGGGGTACGAATGGAATCAAGGACAAGAATAATCTAGTCTATATGATTTTCGCTGATAACTTGTATTGATAACCTTTTGTAAATATTTATGCTTGTGAAAATTTAAATTAAAAAATATTACATTTTTCAGTATTTTGTGAAATATTATGAAAATAGCAATAGTAGTCTACCTCTAACTTGCGTTCATAACCATATATTATTTTTAAATATTTTACAGAACTAGAAAGGCCAAATTTAATACCCTATCTACTCTTAACACGATTAGGCCTAATTTCAAAACAAGTTACATTATACGTATATCTGTGCAGATCAAGTTACACCCACTTTTTAAAGTTAAAATGTTGATGAAGGAAAAATACTTAAGGGCAATATTTGCTCAAAAATCTTGTCATTATAGAAGGAATTAGATGAAAAAATCTTACACTGTAAATAGGTGTATACTCTGTGGAACATTTTGATCATTTCTAAGAAACACTTCTAGGAATATAACTTATTTTGCATTTTAGCTCTTCAGCTCTCATTCCAGTATTCTTGCAACGATATCCGTGACAAGAGAATGGTCACCTTTGCGGAATTATCTACTATAATTCAAAGAAACGCAGCGACAAAATCTATTTGCGATGATATTGGTGAGCGTAATAGCACATCGCTTTCAGATCTGGTGTGAGGAGCCCTTGAGCGCAACGTGCCGTTGCTCTGTACTCCAGCTTCTCGATTATGGAGCACGGTGCTTGCAATTATGTCGACTCCGTGTTCAACTGGATATGAGGTTCGTGATGAAGATGCGCTGCTGAAGCGAAATGAGTTGAGACGGATGATACAGCCATCAAAGACGACAGCCTCAGCCATGTTCCTGAAGGAGATCCCGTCCGTAGTTGGTGCCTTTTTCTCTGCAAAGCCATCCGTCGAAAAGTAGGTTTGAATTGTATGCGACTTCGGACTCGACTCAATTCAAGTGACAAGTGTCTTATTCACTGTAAGAAGTCGCAGTGACTCCTAAGCAGTGGTGTCATTCTATTTTTAACAACAGGCTCTCTCCGCTAATAACCGCAAATTCAAACATTTGAAGAGTCCACTGCAAGAATGTTGGATGTCATTTGGAATACATTTTTCAGGAGAATCAATTGAAAGTTTGAAATGCTTAGCGCTCAAAGCTTAACTGTGATTTTCCGATCATTACTGGACAATGACTATCAGTGTTAATGTCATATAACTCTCTATGTACATTCTATATGTCTTAAGCTATGTATTGACAGTCTTGGTTCATTTTCGACAAGAAAGTGATATCCATCATTCTTGCAGTGGACTCTCATTTTTAATATAACCAATAAGGTAATAATAAACCGCTACAAATAAAGGAAAATTGCAATGAGACCTGCTATTGCTGAATTAAGAGTAATTTAAAAACTCGCAAATGCGGATTCGCGTCACAGAATGTTCACAACAATAACTAACCAGCTTTGAATATCTGACCACAACGACATAGCCTACTGTTTGAAAAATCCAAAGATCCATCTATGTAGGCCAGAAATGTAAAACTGTGATTCATTGCCTTCTCCTACCAATTTAGTTGTGCCCGATGGAACTGAGGGAGAATCGCGTGGCTTTGACACAAACAACCCCTCTCTCAGAGTCACATAAATGCGGTAGACTGATAAGAAGCGGGAAATACGTCACGCAAGATTTCTCCTCATTTACATCCCTGGTGTAGGCAATTCGTTATCCCTCCCTCACTACACTTCTACCTGCAGCTAGCTACCTCACTTACCCCCACCATAAGTGTCTTATTATAAGCTGCGACGCACACATGCATTTGGTTTCACAATGAATTACCTATACATCTGCATTTGTATCAGTTAATTTAACATTAAATGTACGGCGTTGCCACGAAGTGGCAGAAGTGATTGTTTTCATAAGAAACGAGTATTTCCCCTAGATAAAAATGTACGATATGGCGTTGTTACGAAGTAGCAGTGATGTACTAAACCTTTACCAATTCAACTTTTTACTTTCCGAAACAAAAACACTGTATCGTTCACTTTCGCTACCACCACTAGGCCCTACTAAAAACCTTGATCGAATACTTCAACGAATTAGCCGTTTTGATTATGTGACACATTTTTAACCATACCTGTTTGCAAGTAAACTGAATGTAGTAGTTTAATCCTTGTAAACAGACAATCCTAAGTCTGCATTAAATGTTAATGTTATGTTTTATTTAACGACGCTCGCAACTGCAGAGGCTATATCAGCGTCGCCGGATGTGCCGGAATTTTGTCCCGCAGGAGTTCTTTTACATGTCAGTAAATCTACTGACATAAGCCTGTCGCATTTAAGCACACTTAAATGCCATCGACCTGCCCCGGGATCGAACCCGCAACTTTGGGCATAGAAGGCCAGCGCTATATCAACTCGCCAACCAGGTCGACTGTATTAAATGGGAAGGAAAATGTGGGAATCAACTAGGATAAAATGTATGCAGGCTCCATTCAAGACCTGGGATAACTTCGATAACTGGGTATCACTTCGGACGTTTGGGAATCTATTCGACTGTGGCGCCTTATTGATGTCACTTTAAGGTTCAAACTTACATTCGGACAGTTGACTAAACAACAACAACAACAACCATCTTCGTATTTGGGTTCATATTAAATATTTGTTTTTTGTCTTTTAAATGGCAGTTCAGGAAAATAAACAATAAACATAATAATTTCAAGGGAAAAATTGTTCCGGGGCCGGGTATCGATCCCGGGACCTCTGGTTGAACGTACCAGCGCTCTGCCAACTGAGCTTTACTGTTTTTTTTCCCCTGGAAATTATTCAAATCTGCTTTACAGGGAGCCTTACCTGAAAGACTAGATTTGCATAATAAATAATAACATTATTCACGTCATAAAAAAGTTCTGAATTGCAATGAAAACTGTAGAAAGTATAACGGGAACATATGTCACCTTTGTAACTTTTAATTTTAACCTTCTTATTTTACATTTAGAATTATCGTTGTAGTTTATACGGAAGTGTTTCTTGTATATTTATAGTAGACCTAATAGACGAAGAGAGATACTATTTTTTAATGCAAGAGATGCTATCTCAACATAATCTTACCCTGTAACGTACGTTCCTCACACAATACTATAGGGAAGGACATGACATTTGATCCTTCAACAATTCAATAGTCACACGCTTCCTCGGTTCTGCGTTATTAGAGGACGACTGCTTTCGAATTGGCCGTATCATAAAAACTAAAATGGACGTGCAATCTTCGCGTTGTTCCGGACTACTTACGAGAACTGAGTGAAAGTCTAGTGATTTTGGATAAGCGTATTACATTCGAATAAGATCGCTCACAATAAACATGTGTTAAAGAATGAACCAACAATTGCCAAACTATATTATTCCAAACTCGTTATGTTAGCAAGTCCATGCCGCTGAAGCAGCACAGATGGCAGCGAGCTGGACTGCGCTGGGCTTGAGTTCGAATCCCGCTTCGACTGATTATCCGCTCGAGTTTTCAGATTTCCCCAAGAGTGAGGCGAATGTCAGGTAACCCCTTGGCGAATCCTCGGACTCATCTCACCAAAAGTCATCCCGCTTTTATTAATTTCAGTGATGATGAACAACCTCGCAGTTGATATACCGTCGTTAAATAACCAAATAAAAGCATGTTCATAAATTAATTTCAGTGGGTATCATACTGAAGTACATATTAATCAAAGAATGTAAGAACTGTTCGGATTTTAACATACCAGAGCAAGATTATTGTTCAAAATTATCGATTTTGTTTTACCGCTACTGCTTGCACATTGTTTCCTCCTAGTTGTACAATTTAGAAGGGCATTGCTGGTTGCTCGTAAATATCTTGACTCTAGCATTTCTACAAAATCTTGCGTTTCGAAGTTGATGATACCGGTAGAAACGGAACACGCTCTTCGCCGGTGCAAGCACGACAGGCAGGGAAGGTACGCCGGGGTTCCGTTCTAATCTAGTTTCCTCGTAAAATGAGAGCTAGTCTATATTCTGTTTTTCACCCTTACATTCATGAGAAATATTAACAACAGAATGGATGATCAGTAGACCTCGGATTTTAGGCTCTTAAAATCCAACTTTTAGACGATGAAATAGGCTACGAAATTATCAAAATAAGCACGAAATTATAGATTTAGGCAACTAAAAATATAATTTCAGGCCGCTAGAAATTCGGTTTTATGAACCTAAAATGTGTGACTACCCGCTCAAACTACAATGACTATAATTACTGAGTTCAGTATTAAGCATTACAGTATACAGTGAAAAATACAGTAAAGAAATTGTGCCTAGAAACTTCATTATTCTGATATATTAATATGAATATTTATTAATAAATCCACGGGCCTTATTTGTCTACGGACGCTCATACGTAAGTATTACAATTAATTATTTTACACTTTACCAATGAGTTTCCAATTAACACATTATTCATAATTGATACTACAATGCACAACAATTTTTTTTTTATTTTCTGTTGTGAAACTTTACATTTTGTTAGACAGAACCATTTTATAAGTGAAAAAAATCTTTCCAATGGTACTGAAGTAATGTATTTATATTCAAATCTAGCAACATTTGCCTTGCTGATTTATTTAGTGAGAAGTAGGCCTACATCCTCTTCATTACATTCTTACTGCCTGCTCAAGTGCTCAATCAACAAGTCACTTTCCATGAATTTCTTCATTTCTATAATCCTTGATCATATATCAAGGTTGGTCATTCCCATGTTGTGAAATGGTACCATAAAAGAGAACAACCACCAGGATCTCCATTGTCGAAAATTATTTTTGGGTAACGACCGCTAGGTGGAAATACTGCTGCAAGCTAATACTCCATGCAATTCCATCAGGGTTATAACGTAGCTTCTTTCGCAGCCGCTAGTTGGCAGCACAGTGAAATTGATAAGGCTGATCAAGGACTTTGAACCAAACCCACCCCATGAGGTTCAAAAATGTTTCTCTTAATGCTACACGAAAAAATGAAAAACACGTATTAGCAAAATAAAAATACGCATTTTTTGGATCTCAAACCTTAAATACCGGTAGCTCACAATGGATAAAATAGATATTTCGGGTACGGTACCATAAAACTCTCTCCGAACATTCTTATTTTACATAAAACGTGAAAATGTTTAAATAGTTTTAGTTCATACATACAGAACAAAAATAGGCATTTAGCCTAAGAACCGGGGTGTAGTCATCACAAAAAGTGTCATATCCTTATTTGTTTATGTATGTTCGTGAGGAGTAGATAACTTAAAAACCTGCATAACCGACGCCGTTCCTCTGATTGATTTCTCAAACTGGCTTGTGATGGAAAGAAAACTTTGTTGAAACTCAAATTCCATTACCGTCAAAGCGAAGCCCTCGAGGTGCAATATGAAAAGTAAATTCGGAGATGATATGGGATTTTGTTCTGACAATCCCCTGTCAGGCCGCTGACAGCAACAGGCCCGGCCTCGTGTCGACGTGATGAATTTCATGCAGAAAACAAACATACTCATAGTGAGATACATTATTCATCGCGGAGCTTGTCAGGGCCATTGTTCTGTCCGGCGGGACCGACACCCCACGTCCATCCCTCTGGGCAGGTGGCTCACGGATTCTTACCCGGGAGACAGCAGTTCGATTCTCGCCATATCCTCCAGACATTCCTTCACTATCAATTCCGTTTTAAGAGATTCAAATGCAGTGGTGTGAGCTGAATAGAATCTTCTTACCCAAGATCCTGGAATTTATTTTGTTTTCATCTTTATCCAAACTAATTAAATGCAATCCTTTCACCCTATTGATTACACGCATAACAAGGTGCACATAAACAAATCTGGAGAGGTCTAAAAGTAAACATACGCTACATAGCATTACAAAGATATATTTTTACGTACCTTTCGTTATGTGGAGAAGAACTATCATAGAATTATTCGTGGGTTTGAGTTTCCTCCTTTCTTTTCTTGTGCTACAATGTCTCTGTATTTAATATCGCTTGTAACCTCGTATATTTATATCGCATAATTTACATATAATATTCTCACCATTCACTTCAAATCTCTCACCAAATTCCGCTGCAAAAATATGCGCCTGAGAACCTTCAACCTTCGGCATTATTATTCAGCAGGTACACTGTTTACGCATGCTACGGTAGTGACTGGCGAACGGAGTATTCAGCAGGTACGCTGTTTACGCATGCTAGAGTACGGATGGTGAACGAATAGTCAATTTGAAACCACTGTAACGAACCCTATCGGTCCCCAACATTACAAGCCTAATTATTATAAATTTAAGGGGGCTTACGACATTGGTGGTGACAGTGATAACATTAGTAATACTGATGACAGTGATGACAGCAGGGGTAGTGAGATCAGTGACACCGCACCTGAATGTGATCCTGATATGACTTGCTCAACAGCTTCCGCTGTGAGGTAGGAACAGAACACAATTTTTAGACATCTGGAAACAGGATAGCATTACTAATAGGGGTCACTATCGCGAACTGTAGTGCCGCGTCGCATTCCTGTCAGGTTCCAAGATTAGAGTCTTCAACAGTACATACTGTGCAAATACTCTGATACGGCATTGTATTTTTCACAGGATGTCATTCGAAATTTAAGATTGTTTCAGGTAAAAAATGCAAATAAATGCTTAATTAAGGACACTCTTTCAGCTATAAATGCTATTCAGAGTAGAAAATATTTGGTGATACTAGGTCAGTAGTGAAGCAACAATGATGAGAAAGACCAAAGCTCTCGAGTAAAATTTATTTCACACTAATGTTACAGATCTCCGGGAATGGACCGCCGACGCCTCTAGTGAGGAGCCTGAACTGTTACACGGGATTGCGTTTAACTTATTAATACAGAAGGATTAAGCCAATTAGAACAGTCCACGTGGCACACGAAGGCTGACACTAACTTCCTTACAAGAGGCTGTAGTAAACCAAGGTTGCTATCATGTGGGTTTAATGCTCCAAAACCAGAGGCCCACGACCTCGATGACTCACGTCTCATTAGTAAAGGCGTTATTCTTGTTTCCTAATTGATGCCAATTTAATTATTTTTGTGAATCTGTGCAGTGCATCAATACTTCAAATGTTTTCAGATCCTTGATTATCATTGTTACTGTAATTTGAATGCCGTACAATTAATCAATTCTATCGATGCATGCCTTCCATGAAATGCATCACTCGTTGCTTGTATTATTGTTTATGACGAAGTACCTCCTTTGCTGTGCTGTATTAATGGAGTTTTGCACCAAATACCTCGCTCGCTTCTTTTGTTGCCAGTCGATTTTGACGGAACATTCTTTTATGCTTCCTTACTGTAATTAATGTCGATTGTCAGTACAGCTAGAGGCTCAAACTTCCGATAACCTATGGGACTCCATGGTCTGTAATGGGGATGATTTTTTACTTGTTTACGCTATTAACTGGCTGCAATTTACGTGTACCAGTATTGAAATTACGAAATTCTAAACTATAAAAGCTAGACTTTTCAAATTTATACCATAGGTATATACTAATATAACTAAAGCACTAAAAAAATGTTGTTCTTGTAGCTCTCATGGTTCACAAGTTATGGGAAAGTTTACATTTTTGGGGGGCGAGTAACTCAAAAAGTCTCTTGCGTAACAATTTTCTTTCTTTCTGTCTCATAATTTGTGAATAGCCTCAACCACACATATACATCTTTAAATAGCCCTGGGTTTCAATGTGGATTCATTAGATAAGCCTCTAAAATTGTTTAAACATTGTATAATTTTTTTTCTTAAAAGTAAAAAAAAAATAATAAAAATAAAAAACTAAAAAAAAAATATATATATATACCGGTTGAAAAGTAAGGTATTACATTAATTGCAGGATGTGATTCCTTGAAATATAACGAACAAAACTATCTAATACCATTTTACTCGTTTTTGCGAGATTTTTTAAAAAATAATACTTTTATGCCGACATTTCGATCGCGAATTTTACGAATACTGTTTAAAATACGATTTAATTTCTTGAATAACAACGAAGAGAAAGTTTGTTATGTTCACGTTGCAGCAGTATTTTAATTAGAAAATTCACAGATTTCGAATTAATCGATTGAAGAAAC
The DNA here is from genome assembly GCF_040183065.1 of Periplaneta americana. Lineage (NCBI taxonomy): Eukaryota > Metazoa > Arthropoda > Insecta > Blattodea > Blattidae > Periplaneta > Periplaneta americana. Next base: position 10,734,079 of record NC_091126.1, on the reverse strand, counting down.
ATTGGAAACATTGATTGTCGAGTCACGTACAGAAGGTCTGAAAATCTGAAATTTATTAATTGCTGTTTTCGACAAAATGGCATCTTTTGTTGTACTGATAGCCGTTTCCGAGGAAATACCGTTTATAAAACTCTATGTAGTTCTGACAGAGTGGAAAACAAAGTTACAAGCTATGAACGTCACGATACTATAAATTAGAAATCCTTCCAGTTCATTGTTGAAATTTAAATATTTAATATCATCTATACAACCAGGAATGTCTCCAAAAAATGGAAATCGTATCAGTTCATTGTTGAAATTCAAATACTCAAACACCATCTATACAACGAGCATCTCTATAATTTTTAACAAAATAACCACTTTTAGATTAATCATAACACAAAAAAAATTAAATAAAAGGGAGACCAAATATCATAATAATATAAATAACAATATGCATAATTACGTATATAACACAAAATGAAATAATTTGGAACCAGACCAACTCAAAAAGGAAGAAAATTAATCCAAAAAGTGAAATTCATATCCTGAAATTTTCAGGACCCAGACTACAAAGGGTTAACAAGATCGCCCCACATGAGTAATGCGAATTATTTGAGCCGTTCAGAGCAAGAGTGGTGTAAGTCAGAAATGAGTAATGAGGGTTAAAGTAAACATTTTGTAAAATACAGCACAAAGTAGCAATTAATATTCAATTTATTTAAACTATTAGTAGTCAGTGAACAGCAAGAAGATCGTATTAATTGCTACTTTGCACTGTATTTTACAGAATTTTTACTTTAAACCTCATTACCCAATTTTGACTTACACCACTTTTGCTCTGAACGGCTCATTTCTTAAAGTGAATTAATTGTGTTATTCTTTTTTCAAAATGTTAGTAGATATGTAACGGACAAATATTTGAATTTAAAGAAATGTATTGAGAAAGAAAGAAAATAAATTGAAATACAATTAGTGGGATAATCGTATTACCTCCTTGGTTACAGCGTTAAGAATGCTGAGCTAGATTCGAGATCTCGGATTCAATGGCAAACACGTGACAACACTGAGTGAGATTTCGTGAGATATTAGAGACGTGACGCAAGAGACACCCGGCGCGGCGCCCAGCGGCCCTTGACAGCAGGTATGTGTTTTGAGTGATGGTGGAGGCTGCTCATTATCGCAGCTTCCGATGGCTGCCCTATTATCCGCGTTATCTCTTCTCGCTTCACCAATTGATCAGCCTTGCGGTTGTTATCTGCTTTCACTCCAGTGGAAAATAAGAGTTGAACTGATGTGACAAATAGTTCTAATTAACTATTAAAGGCATAGATAAGATTTAATTGGACAGATAGGCCCGTTACGGCCCGGATGCTGGAAATAAATATTCACGTTTCGCAGGTTTGTACTAGACATTCTGCTCTTGTTGTCTACCAGTATACTGCTTGTGGATGGGTGACGTGTTCGACGCTGATCTATTGCTTTTACAGATGGACCATCGCAAAAGGAACTAGAGAATTAGATCATTTCTTTCCCAGTAGTGTTCTCATGCTGCAATAGCGCTCATACTTTAACAAAGGATCGCAAAGAAAACGAGGATTTATTTTTGGCGGCCAGGGTACAAATACAGAGGAAGGGTGAACTATAGTTACTTTACAATCATAATGCAGTAATACAGCAATAATAATAATAATAATAATAATAATAATAATAATAATAATAATAATAATAATAATAATAATAATAATAATAAATCTGTAACAGAAATTTTTCTGGTAATTTTCGATTTTCCAAAAATAATTGGTGTCAACATGTCATCCTGAAACCAAAAATCGCTTTTTTGAAATTTCTGTTTGTATGTCTGTCTGTCTTTCTGTCTGTCTGTCTTTCTGTCTGTCTGTATGTTTGTTACCTTTTCACGCGATAATGGCTCAACCGAATTATATGAAAATTGGAATATAAATTAAGTTCGTTGTAACTTAGATTATAGGCTAGCCTATATGGCATTCAATTTTAATAACTTTAAAAGGTATATACATAAATATAGAAATAAAAATATGAATTCTCTGCGTTTGTGTGAACCAAAATGTAAAACCAATGCAGCTTTTTATCATAGCATGAGTCAAGGTCCCAGATTATTAAACACATTTTATTCCAATATTATTTTAACCACGAATCCTCTCCAAATTAATAAAAAAAATTAGTATTGGATTTATAGTTTGAGTTTAAACATATTAAACACTTTTTAATCAGTGTTCACTTTCAATTTTAATTTTGCTTTTGTTGAGCACGAGCCTTACTCATTCAGGAGTGGGCTAGTTTATCTTTCTTTGTATTTATTAATTTGTATTTATCTCAGACTTACTAGCAATAAAATAAATAAATAAATAAATAAATAAATAAATAAATAAATAAATAAATAAATACATAAATAATTGAATAAATAAATAAATAAATAAATAAATAAATAAATAAATAAATAAATAAATAAATAAATAAATAAATAGGCTAAGTTTAAAAATAAAGTGAAAATGTTTGTATGATATTTGAAAAATTTTATTATAATTTTTTTAAGTGTTACTAGCATTATATGGTAATAATTTTTATTGTATTTATCTGATGCATGTACCCTATAAGATAAAACATTGTAATAAATATAAATAGATCATTTTCTTAATTAATAACAGTGTATATCTCCAATAAATGATTTTCTTAGCATCGCCACAGATACACTTGATTTTACTTGTCATTATATCTTGTCACTAGAAAGTTATTGAAATTTATATTTTCCCCGCCATTCATAAAATATTTTGATATGATACCTCTTGCACAAAAGGAGAGGTCTATAACTGAAACTCGATTAATATATTTCAGTATTATTTGTATTTATCCTGGTAATAATGAACAGTTTGACTCGTAGACATTTTGTTTTTTCAGCATTAACTTCCCATGATTTTACGAGAAGATTAGAAGAGAACGGCAGTTACGTAGACTTTCAGCTCCCCCCTACTACCATTAATGCACAACACAATGTCAATACGGCGGTTGCTGTCGTCTGCGATACAACGAACTTTTCTGTTGATTTTCGAGTTTGGCATTATTTCCGGTTATTATATGCTTATTTAAGTTGTGTTAACTCTCGCTAGTGGTTTTATATTTTATTTTATCCGTCTTAGTATTTATTTTATTATTGTAAATATTTTTGTTTTATCACTATTATTATTATTAAATTATTATTATTATTATTATTATTATTATTATTATTATTATTATTGTTACTATTATTTATATCATCAGCATTATTATTTGAAGCCTGTAAAATTTATGTAGACTACTGGACTGTACCCGAGCACGAGCATATGCTCATTTCGGGTATCTATTCATATGTATTCAATTCAAATGTAAATTGTAAATAAATTTGAAATTTGAATTTGAATTTAAAAGGGGTGTTATAAGGGGGCCTTAATTAAATAAATCGAAATATCTCGCTTATTATTGACTTTTATGAAAAATATTACATAACAAAAGTTTCTTTAAATACAATTTCCGATAATTTTTTTTCTATGAAAAATTTTGATAGGACTAATATTACTAAGATGTACCGCAGTGCATATTTCCGTGCAGGAATTCTGCATTACCGAATGGCGAGATATATCTGTTTTAAAATAACAATGCTTTTTATATCATGGCCAGGTCAGATTAAAATACGAGTAATAAAAATAAAACAAATGACTCTGCATTTATTTAAGGCGGCCTTGGAGTCCTTGGACAACAAGCGGATTAATATACGGATGATATGATATGTGTTTATAATATACTAAATATTATTATATTATAAAGAGAGAGTTTGTGTGTTTGTATGAGGCAATCTCAAGAAACTATTTAATACATTTAAATAATTCTTTCATCACTGGAAAGTGCAGTTCCTTTAGATGTACGTAGGCTTTATGCCATTACAGAAGCCGGGACGCTGCAGACAAGCTAACATTACAATGAATTTTTATAGGATTCGTTCATTGGGAGGAAGAAAATACTTTTTTGTGGAAATGCAGGAGATTGATTTTGACCATTCGGAAAATTGTGACACCCCTCTACCATGATCTGGTAACTTTTTCCATTATCGCAATCTGCTTGTTCAGCAACCTTTTCCGAAGAGTCCGCAAGTTAGGCTGCTTCTTACACTGCCATTAATTACTTGCTTGAAATTTCTTTCTCGTTACAATAATGGATCGACAATGGTGTCTAACCGATTGAAATTGTTGGTATGCTGAAGGAAATTTTCCCGCGAAGCTCTCATTATTCTCAATCCACGAACTTTTCAAGAGAAGTATAGCATTCTGTCTGGAATATCTGTTGATAAGCTAATTATTTTTTGGCTCTATTAATTTTTCGGAATATCTGTAAAGTATAATAAGAAAATGTCGTTGGTGAAAGTGCAAAACCTCGTAAGTACTGAGAAATTTTTTAAAATTCACCTTTGCGAACGATTTCACAACTATGACACTCTTTATAATTCATTTAATGAAAAATAACTTAAACACAAAGAATAGCTACATCTTAATTGTAACTGAACTGTATGTTCACTTGCACACGTTTCACGAGCGGCAGTTGAAGTTCTGCTGGAAATCAATCACAATTAATTAACTCGTGTATGTGCTTAGATCAAGAGCGGCAGATATTTGGGAAAGGCAATTTTTTATTTGTTTTATTTTATGACGCTTTATCAACTGGAATGGTCATCTAGCATCTGAGTGAGATAAAGGTGATAATGCCAGCGAAATAAGTCCAGAGTCAAGCGCCGAAAGTTACCCAGAATTTGCTCTTAATGGGTTGAAGGAAAACACCAGAAATCCTAAACGTGGTAGTTGTCTCAATCAGGATTTAAACCCGGAACCGCTCGTTCACAGTCAGACATGCTAATTGTTATTCCTTTTATTACTTATTCGCTCGTTTTCATACTCTCTCTCTCGCTATCATAATATTAATACTCGATCACAACGCGATAACACGCTAGAAATTCCACTTCACACATCATCTCTGTATTCCTCATCTTTCACTGTTGCTACCCCTCGTCACTGGAACTCTCTGCCGCCTGAAGTCAAGGGCTGCCGAACATTGAAATCTTTCAAATCCAAGTTAGAAAATTATCTTATGACGAGTTGCCAAACTAACTTACTATTATGACAAGTATTGTATTGCATGTTTCCACGTATTCACAGTTTTTATGTTTTAGTGATATTTAACTTATTTTATATTTTTGTTTTCATATTTTCCGATAACGGTATATCTATAATGTGATAAGTTGAGCTATATATAATCATAATTTTCCTTACTGTGTGTACTTAAAAGTATCGTATTCATTGTATGCTTTGTACTGCACTATTTTATTGCTATTATTATTATTATTATTATTATTAGTCTACTATTCTTATTTTTTATCATTATTATTATTATTATTATTATTATTATTATTATTATTATTATCAACAATTGTTTTATTTTTTATACTTCGTATGTCTAATTTATTTTGACCTGCTGTTCACATTTTATTATGCTTTTTTCTTTCTTTCTGTATGTTATACTGTATATTATATCTGATTTCTACTTACTTGTTGTTTACATTTTATTATTATTATCTTATTCAGTTTTGTGTGTGAAATTGTAGTGCATTTTGTAAATTTGTAGTGTTTTTTGTAACGCAGTTTTACTCCTGGTTGAGTGTTAGAGAAGGCCGTATGGCCTTAACTCTGCCAGGTTAAATACATTATTATTATTATTATTATTATTATTATTATTATTATTATTATTATTATTATTATTATTATTCCACAGCGATGGATTAGGCACTGTTACAGCGGACTCAACCAGTAAATGAATATTGCACATTACCAGTACTAAATCCTAAAATAAAATCTATACAAAACGTCCCAGAAGTTCACATCTGCAATAAGAGTTAAATGAAGATTAGATTAGATTGGAGTCGGGTTGCAAGGCTAGAACAGTTCGTGTCAATGCAAAACAACGGAAGACTCGAAAGCATCAGTATTTGTGGGTAAAGTGTACTTTGTTTCAGGATTAATTGTGGTGGGCTTGTTTAGCACCTCGGTGTTGAAGCCGCGTTCCCACAACCCATATAAACAACATCTCTACTTTTTACGGCAGGGTTGCGACCGCCAGGTTTGCCGAGGGAGGGGCGCCGTGGGACACACTGCGACGTCGCTACGAAGCCGCGACCCGACGAGACTGGACTCTCACACGAAGCCCTCCGGCGCGGCGACCGCCTCATTATACTCATCGGACGTTTAGGAAATTCCTATTTAATACCAATCAACGTAGGCTACTCAGAGAATCAGGTCCGTATGCATGGTCGCGTTTGAGATCGTTGTCTTGAGAAAACGCCACAAGTTTCTAAGACACGCTTGAGACTGGGCTGAGACTGCCAGCGAGCGGTCTCAGTTGGCTGTGAGCAAAAATGGCGGCTATTTTAGATGACGATGGAGTTTTTTGAATTTATTGGAAACTAGCCGTACCCGTGCGCTCCGCTGCCCCTGTTAGAAATAAATATAAAGTAATCACATAATTAAAATAGGACGTTTGATCCAGGGAACATTCGTGTTTGATGGAAGGATAAATCGTTTAAAATGTTACTTAATTTAAATTGTATTTAAATAATTAAAATGCGGTCATTTTGATCCAGAGAGCAATCATTTGGTGCAATGACAATTCCTTTAACATCTTTCTTAATTGTTATTACATGCAATCATAGTTTAATGAAGATTGACATATCATTTAATTTTAATGTGTATACTTTATATTACTTGCTTTATGTTTCAGAAGTTACTGTAACAACATTGTATAATTATGTCCATCTAGAGAAACTACACTTTCCAATGGTGAAATAATAATTATACAATTAATTAGCTTCCGATATTACTTCATACAAACACAGAGAAATTCTCTTAGGCTATGTTTAATAGCTTTCGATTGTTGCTGTCCAAAGCCCATTATAGACGAAGTCATTTGTTTTTATTTCAGTACAGCGCCTTAGATGGCGTTGTTATTGTAATTTTAAAACTCATTTATCTCATTAAATATCAGTCCTATCAAAATTTTGTATAGAATATAACTTATCGGAAATTATTTTTAAAGAAACATTTGTTATGTAATATTTTTCATGAAAATCAATAATAAGCGAGATATTTCGATTTATTTAATTCAGGCTCCCTTATAACCCCCCTTTTAAATAAAGTATTTTGAATGCCATATAGTCTAAAATCTAAGTTACAACGAACTTAATTTACATTCCAATTTTCATATAAATCGGTTCAGCCATTATCGCGTGAAAAGGTAACAAACATCCAGACAGACAGACAGACAGACAGACAGGAAGGCAGGCAGGCAGACAGACAGACAGACAGACAGGCAGGCAGGCAGGCAGGCAGACAGACAGACATACATACATACATACAAACAAAAATTTCAAAAAAGCGATTTTCGGTTTCAGGATGGTTAATTATACATGTTAACACCAATTATTTTTGGAAAATCGAAAATTATCAGAAACATTTTGGCTACAGATTTATTATTAGTATAGATGAAGATGACATTGAACATTAACCACTGTTTGGAGACAATGAAAATCTACTAAAATTTTATAATAATTAGCAGTTTTACAAACGTTACAAATCCACAAAAAACACTTTCTAAACAACATTTTAAATTTATTACGGGATGAAGAACCGAGAATGTCTACCGCTGTGGAATAACGGTTAGCATGCCTGACCGTAAAACGAGAGGGCTCGGGTTCAAATCCTGGTTGGGACAAGTTACCTGGTTCAGGTTTTTCCGGGGTTTTCCTCAAGCCATTAAGAGCTAATTCTGGGTAACTTTAAGCGGTTGACCTCGAACTCCTTTCTCTGACATCACCTTCATCTCATTCAGACGCTAGATAACCAACCATAGAGTTGATAAAATTTCGTAAAATAACCGATTAACAGAAAAGGAACTAAGGAATAAGGGTGGTCTTCCTATTCCAGGATTTATGCAACTTTTGACTGCCCTAAGACTTTATGCAGCTTGAGACTTTCAAGTGAGTGTAACTTAAACCTTATAATTAGACAAGACACGAAATTTCATCACAGTATGTTTCTTAGGTTATAATAGCCAAATTAGTTTGTAACAATTTGGGTATATTTTAATATTTTTGATACCAAATCAGCTACATGGTCTTATAATGTCTTACTCCATTATGTGGTAATAGAAACCAACAGACAATGAAAATAATTTGAATTTTGGTAGGCTACATACTAATAATTTGCATTACTGATAATTAAATTGGTTAATGGAATTTTATTATAATATATACAACAATAATAGCGCATATTGTAACTACATTATTTTGAAATTATTGATTAACATACTATAGGCTATAATGTACGATCGTAAACAATAGGCCTACTAATTCGTGGACACTAATCACGTGATCAGCAATGATGACATAAATGTATGAACATATTTTTTATTAGGTTATTTTACGATGCTCTATCAACATTTCAGGTTATTTAGCGTCTGAATGAGATGAAGGTGATAATGATGGTGAAATGAGTCAGGGGTCCAGCACCGAAAGTTACCCAGCATTTGCTCGTAATGGGTTGAGGGAAAACCCCGGAAAAACCTCAACCAGGTAACGTGCCCCGACCGGGATTCGAACCCGGGCCACCTGGTTTCGCGGCCAGACGCGCTGACCGTTATTCCACAGGTGTGGACATGAACATATTCACTTTCAAAGAGAATATTGTCAGCTGAATCTCAGGATTGTCTAGACCAAGACAGGAAGGAGTATGCGAAAAATTGAGTCTCGAATTTGTCTTCGTCTTGGAAAAGTCTTGAGAACAGCTTGGCGTTGACTGTGCAAACGGGCCTCAAAGTGGGTGGAAATAACGGAAATTAAAATGACCTACCGAACAAGTTCGCTGAATAGTAAACCAAAGGAGTCTAATTTAAATGGTTCTATTTCAAATACGATTGGGGGATTTTGTGGCTTCATGAACTCTCATTTTTAACTTGTGTCTGTCTCGAACTAGGCCTATATGAATAAAATAATTCTAACTCTTCTACACACTGTATATTTCATTTATGTCTAGTGTGTTACTGAATTATATTCATAAGAATAGTACATTATGCAACGATTCTATAATGAAGGTAATTAAGAAGTGAGTATGGACATTTATGAAACGAGCGCAAGCGAGTTTCATAATTTTCATACGAGCTTCTTAATTACCATTATAGGCGAGTTTCATACGACTTTTTATGCTCGACCATATTTCTAACTTGATATTATTAATTTTATTGTATCTGACCTGGAGCAATGTCCCGTATGTTGTGAGATGTGCGCAGACGCGAAAGTATTGATTTTTTTTCGAGGAACAGATGTCCACATTGACCTTGCTAGGCCATAAGAACCTACAGAGATAACATTGAAATAAAATTATACATTGAAAAACGAGATGACAAAGTGTATTTATTTGAATATTATTTACAATTAACGCTAATTATTATAGTAACAGAACATAACCTTCTGCGACAGTATTGGATTTCCAGCCTCAGTGACTTTTCGCTAATTCTCTTTCGATTGCATATCCGAGAATAATCGATACTTGCGGTTTTATAACTGTAGAAAGCTGACCTGTCATTGGCTGAACAGTTGTAACCTGAGCCGTCATTGGCTGAAAGACCTGACCTTTAATGAGTAGGTGTACTTTAATGATATGCATTAAAGGTCTGCTACCAGGTGTATAATTACTACATTTCGGCATGGTCGAGCATAAAATATAGTATGCTGCAACGAGCTGGTGGTGGTGGTGGTGGTGGTGGTGTTGGCAGTGGTGGTTAAAATTAAGACTATAAAAAGAAATGAAATTTATCTGAATCAGACAGCGTAGTCATTCGCTTGCACCTCTTCGTAGATGTGCTCACCTAGAAGTGGGCGTCCCTTTGCTGAGTGGATCACAGGATTTGATTGATTTTGTTGGATGGGTTCAATTTCACGCCTCACTCTTCAATCAGTTTCTCATTTGTGTTGACCACCATCTTGTTACAGCGAGCGGCATGTGGGGGTGCTTGAGGTTAATGGTAACGACTATGTCAAGCGTTAGTAGGGTTCAGCATCCCTCCCAGACATTTCCCGAATCTGTACAGTAAAGTATAATTATTTGTAAAGGGCAATGATAACAGAAAATCCAGTCGTCTTCTATTCTCCCCTGCGACAGAATGGTCTCCTTTTCATCGCGTTGTCAGATAGTGGCGGTATGAAAAATTCGAGCGACTAGACTCCTCCACGTGATGTCTCAAACGTTCTCATTAATGATCAGACAATATCGAATTGTGCCCCTGGTGTAATGGATGAGAAGACCTTGCATTATTATTATTATTATTATTATTATTATTATTATTATTATTATTATTATTATTATTATTATTATTATTATTATTATTATTCCACTGACTCGGCTAAGCTGGAGAGAATTCAAAGAAAGTTTATTTCCTTGTGTTCTTATAGATTTTTACCTAATTCTGATGATTATAAATATCATGTTAACTGCAAACATCTTAATTGCTGTAGTTTATTTGCCAGACGTCAAGATCTTGATTATTTATTTTTTGTAAAGTCCTTAAGGATGATATTGACTGTGAATCTTTCCTAAGCAATATCAGTCTTCGTATTCCTGCTAAGGGTTTAAGATTTCATAAAATGTTTTACAATATAAATTCTAAATCTCTCTCTACGGTCTCCAGATGTATAAAATATGATAATTTTCATGGATTTAACTTGGATCCATTTAATGTGTAGTACATACTTTTGGAGTTTTATATCAGTTTCATGTATGTCTTTTTGTTTAAATATGTATTGTAATATTATTCTCGTTATCTTCTATATCATTTTGTAGTTTATTAATTTATATGATTCCATCCTTTCATTTTCAAATTACAATTTACTTTTAATTGTCATTATTTTATGTATTTTAGTCATCCATTTTATTCCGTTAAGTCAATGTCGTTATTGTGGTTAATTGTAATTATTGCTTTTATGTGTAATAATTATTTCATGCGCTTTTATTGTGATTTTGTCATTATCAAATTTGTCATATTGTAATTATGCTTTGTGCTGAAATGTTATTGGCCTCTGGCTCTTGTACAGCACAAAAACAATAGTAAATATATAAAATAAATAAGATAAATTATTATTATTATTATATTATTATTATTATTATTATTATTATTATTATTATTATTATTATTATTTTGAGGGAGGTGGGATATGATGATAGAGACTGGATTAATCTTGCTCAGGATAGGGGCCGATGGCGGGCTTATGTGAGGGCGGCAATGAATCTTCGGGTTCCTTGAAAGCCATTTGTAAGTAAATAAGTAAGTAAGTATTATTATTATTATTTTCATGAGCTACTGCCAGGAAGTCAAAAGAATGATATCATTGGCCAAGAAAGCTTATAATAGAAAAAGGAGCATCTTCTGTGGAACACTGGGAAAAAAAAACTAAGGAAAATACTAGTGAAGTGTTTTGTGTGAAGTGTGGCATTGTATGGGGTAAAAACATGGACATTACCACGAAGTGAAGAGAGGTGACTAGAAGCATTTGAAAAATGTGGATACGGAGAATAATGGAGCGTGTGAAATGGACTGACAGAATAAGAAATGAAGCTGTGTTGGAAAGAGTAGATGATGCTGAAACTGATCACAAGGGAAAAAGGAATTGTTTGGGCCACTGGCTGAGAAGAAACTGCCTACTGAAGGATCCACTGGAAGGAATGGTGAACGGGAGAAGAGTTCGCGGCAGAAGAAGATATATTATAGCCGACATTAAGATATATGGATCATATGCAGAGATAAAAAGGAAGGCAGAAAATAGGAAAGATTGGAGAAAGCTGGGTTTGCAGTGAAAGACCTACCCTGGGGCAAAACACGTATTATATTATTATTATTATTATTATTATTATTATTATTATTATTATTATTACAATCACTAGGCCTAGTACTACTATCACTACCACGGTACTACAAAATATCACTATTTTTACGACAACCAGTGTCAACATTTTCATATCTTGTTACGACGTACAGCTTATGCTCTCTTTTGATCTATTATCGTTACGGCTAGAATTATTTTAATTAAGGAAAAGTTTCATTTGAAGGAATAATCCCGTAAATATTTATTCATTGTCCGTTTTAGAGGTACAGTATGATATCCCTATCTGTTATCGGTTATATTCATTTCCAAAACAACTTGTATAGTCATTTCTAAAGGCAAATACATGTCTCAAATTTTACTTCTTTGAAGTCATTTTGCTGAGTGAGTTCTTTCTCATTTTTTAGGCACACTGCGTAGGCTATATAATTTCTTTCATGATTTCATGTTATGTGAGAAAAAACATTACCAAAAATACTTCAGGACCAAGGTGTGAATCACTGTTTTATGTTAGTTTTTTACAGACCCACTAATTTTAAATCACAAAATAACATTATCACGTATTAAGTGTGTATTTCCAGTGAAACTGATACTTCAGAAGAAATTACTGTACACCAACACACAGAAAGACATAGGCCTACTGTAAAAGATCACTTCCTCTTAAAAGTGTTATTAAAGTAGTGTATTTCCGTGAAAATTAAAACATAGAGTTTTACAGCATCCCAAGCATTTCTCTTTATACTCATTACAGAGCTAATGAGAAAGTAGAAATATCTATTATCTCACATAAATTATATGGAAGAATAACCCCCTGAAATTAATTATTTTACTTACTTACGGTTCACTCAGTACAAGAGTCATGTACACCTCACTGAACTTCACAGCTTTTGTCTCAAGAAATCTTATTATTTGAAACTATTTTCTTAAATTTAAAATTAACTATTGTCTTCTAGCAGTTATTCTTCAAAAGAGATTTTCATCACCTCTACGGAGAAGTTTTCCTCTGACTATTACACTTTTACCACGTCACACTACTTTTGACCAATAAAACGGTACGAAAAGACGTCTTTCAACCAATCATGGCTGTTTATCGCACAATTTTATCGCGCCCCTAGCATTTGTTTAGTTTTATCGCGCCCCTAGCATTTGTTTAGTTTTATCGCGTCCCTAGCATTTGTTAATTTTTATCACTACTCTAACATTTGTTTGTTTGCCAACATTTCAAACTGCACTGGTCTGGACGTCAAAAAACAGAAAATTACAAACCACTCCAGTCGATGCATAGCACTTTCAAATATGACTCGTGTTGGCATTCAAGAACAAGAATTAATAATTAATAATTATAAGAATAGCACCATTCGGAAATCCTGAATAAGTTGAGGGATACACCATGTACATCAACGAGTTTACTTCTTTTACGCACACGTCCAGTATAACATCAACTGAACTACCAACCATTAAAACATTCAAATTTGAAAATTGTACTTTCAATAATTGTTTCTTTTAAAATTATTCATGTTAATTTTTTATTTCATCATCGTTAATTAAAACGTTTCTTGTTTATTTCATCATCCCTAATTAAAACTTTTCTAACACTTGTTTATATTATTTAGGTTATGTTTGTTATAGCTTCTACTATATGATATTATGAATAGTCACGTATCAGAGATTGTTTAATACTAAGATTTATTGAAAATCATCCGTCAAGTGACGTTGATTATTGGGATCCGGATGATTGAAGTCGAATGCAAATGTTTTAATAAAAATGAAACTGAATCAACAAAGCCTTCTTGACTAGTAACCGTCCACAGAGTTCAATGAAGATTCCATAGTTGGCACAACTGATAACAAGAAAACATAATCATAAAACACTTCTGCCATCTAGCGTAATGTTGAGATGGTACAATAATACATTTGAACACAGTTGTATTTTCGTAAATCAATTAATATTTTATTGTATTGGAGTACTTTGTTACTTCCAACCTTTATATACTTTCTTCTAATCGTGTAATAGTCAATTAACTCCCACTCGAGTTTTGATTTTCTCTAGATAAATCAAAACCTGTAGTGAGAATACTGTTGATAAATACAATATTAGCAGTGGAATTCAAGCTGAAGTGTGCTTTGAATTAATTTACATGAACGCTTCAGACAAAATATTGTTGTCATCAGACGGAAAGTATGGAATTTTGAGTTTATTGTCAACGGATAATTAAAAAGATGTAACTTTCAGAAATACGGGCAAGACATGCTGAAGAATAGAAGGGTTACTAAAAACGTATGTGTTTCTATGGGCAACACTTAAAATCGAGTTTTATGTATCATCTCAGAAATATTTTCTCTGTGGTTCGCAGACTGAGAAAGTAGGAGTGGAGCACGTGTTTGTGATGGGGCATTATGCCCGGGCACACAGGCGACCGTAATCGCCCTGATACATCGTTTTACGACCATGAAGGAACGAAATTAGCACGTTTCAGACTGGAATAATGTCTACATTCTGCAAGCTGTCTGCAGGTGTCAAAATAATAGTGATCTAGAGACGAGAGAACATAATGAAGGCAACGATTGCATTTTTACACTGCACGTTGATTTATGGAATTTCGGTCAAATTGTGTAGATCCTAGTTATCAATGCACCTACTCGAAGTTAATAACATCTGCAATCGTAAAAAATTCAAACTCTTTTGTTTCGGAACTTTCAACAACAAAACTTTGTCGCTACATGAACAGGAACTCGTGTAAAGGCTGGTTCACAATAAACCGGAAACGAGAATCGGAACGAAAACCAAAACGGTAAAATTGTTAAAATGTGTACATTTAAATGTGAGCATTCACAATTAACGAAAAGCTTGCCGGAGCCCGGGAACGGAGAGCTGGCCAAATTTCAACTTTGGCGTTCACAGCCCACTAGATTAATTTTATTGCCATCTAAAAGCTATTTTGTCGTCGTATATTTTGTAGCAAGAAGACCGTGACATAACCTATGCATTATTTTGTTCTGTGCTGTGCATCATGGAGCAAGTTTTATTTTATGAGATTCTAATATTGAGTGTTGAGGAAAATCCTCACGTTTACGATAAGCGGCGCGCCTCGTATAAAGATGAGAAAATGAAGGACAATACGTGGCTTTCAATAGCTGCATCTTTGAACACAATCGTAAGTGAATCATATTTTATTACTGTATTGGTTGTATTACACACTACATATTCATGCTTCAATTCAATAACTACTGTTGTGTTCATTTTTGTTCTATTACAAATGTTTCTTAATTATTTTACGTTATGGTAGACTTAAAATAGGTTGTGATAATAAAGATGCATGAGCATATTTATAGTACCGTACCTAATGAAATGTTTCAGTTGAAATTTCGAAGTTGGTTAACCTGTGTTTATGTTGACTGCCTTGTACTCATGAGAGAACGCCATTGGTCAATTATACACAAATAACATCAGAATGCGTAATATCGACTTTACATATCGTTATTGACATGCATATCGATATGCATAGTCGTCTATGTTCTCGGTTTATTGTCAATCAAAAATTTTCATATTCACGTCCTCTGCTTCTCGTTTTCATTCTGGTTATCGTTCCCGGTTTATTGTGAACCAAAGGAGTAACGGAAGGGGAGAATGCTTGTCCTTATTTTGCACGTTTGCTTCCAGAAGCTGTCACCGAACATCAGGTCCAGTTTTCCGCGTCCGTTCAATCTATTTATATATGTAATGTAATATATTTATTGTCATTAAGCTCTATACAGGCAATAGACAGTGTCAAATATGCAAACTTACATACTACATAACAACATACTATATTTTAATCTTCATATTTAAAAAGTCGTCAGTAGGAAAGAATCCGTATATAATTAACCATTTACAGTATACAATCCTGTTATAAAACATTTAAAATTCAAGTATTTAACATCATAAAAACATATTATACTACATTAAAAACCATAATTATACAGGCTGTTAAAAATTATCCAATATTTTAAGAGGTGCTAGTATGCATCAAAACAAGAAAATAATGTTTACTAACATGGGTCCTACAACACTTACTTTCTAAGATCTGAACACTTGTTCATAGGAGGAGCTCAATGTGACGTCCATTCATGGCAATGCATTTCTCTGCCCTACAATACAGGCTACCAGATAATCATGCCGTAGTTGACACCCCTGGCGTGGAATACTGATACGTCGCAAGAAATATTGAAAACAAAAGTCTGGTTGCGGATATGAGCGGGGTTCAGCAGAGATGGTGTTGTGAATTTTCGTAATCAGCATGTGTGGGCTGATGAAAATCCCCATGCAGTTGAAGAAACAAGGCATCAGCACCGATTTTCAATCAACTTATGGACAGTAAGATGTGCTCAAATCTTAAAGTTATGTTGTAATGAAAATGCTATAGAAATATTCGAAAATCTGTTTACGGAGTGCATGGCTAAATGTAACAAAGAATCTAGTAGTTATATGATAGAAAATTCAACGAATATTTTCTTCCAATATGTTGATTAACTTTTTAACGCTACCATTGCTTGCCAAGTATTATCACTTGATTTAAAGTTATAGGCGGCGTTCAAACACACGGCCATATCTTCTAAGTAACGTAAAAACTACATTCTTAACGCATGTGCACATCATGAAAAGGCTCTGATTTAAATATCGCAAAAATTGAACAGTTAAGAATAACCGTTATAAATGTAACGTATAGGCCTATTTCGCCACCCACATGTCACTTGTTTTAAACCTCCCTGCAAATTGCCTAGTTGTAACGGGTGTCTTGATTTATCTGTTGACATCTGTCTCTCCTAGGGATTTATGCACGTCTTCCTTACTACTCGTAATTTCACTTCTGACCATGCAATTTTCTAATGGATACTTATTACTAATTACAAATGAGAGCAAGTGAACAGCTTCAAATACTTGGTGTGTACTATAAGCAGTAACATGAGCTGCTGCCAGGAAGTCAAAAACAGGATAGCAATGGCAAAGGAAGCATTTTATTGAAAAAGGAGTATCTTCTGCGGACATCTGGAAAAATAACTAAGGAAGAGACCAGTGAAGTGCTTTGTATGGACTGTGGCATTGTATGGGGCAGAAACGTGGACATTACGACGAAGTGAAGAGAAGCGACTAGAAACATTTGAAATGTGGATTTGGAGAAGAATGGAACGTGTGAAGTGGACAGACAGAATAAGAAATGAAGCTGTGCTGGAAAGAGTGGGTGAAGAAAGAATGATGCTGAAACTGATCAGGAAGAAGAAAAGTAATTGGTTAGGTCACTGGCTGAGAAGAAACTGCCTACTGAAGAATGCATTGGGAGGAATGGTGAACGGTAGAAGAGTTGGGAGCAGTAGAAGATATTAGATGATAGACGATATTAAGATTTATGGATCATATGCGGAGACTAAAAGGAAGGCAGAAAATAGGAAAGACTGGAGAATGGTGAGTTTGCAGTGAAAGACCTGCCCTTGGGCAGAACACTATGAATGAATGCATGAATGAATGGATGAATGAATGAATGAATGAATGAATGAATGAATGAATGAATGAATGAATGAATGAATGAATGAAGTGAATACAAATGAGAGACCTGATACGGAAAATTATTCCAAGTTATATGCCCACATAATAAAGGGTGTACAAGCTGCCAACTTATATAGGCCTACATTGCCTCTCTCTCTCTATTCTCTCTTTTCTTTATTTAATTATGTTTATTATTATTTTTAAGTTAATATTTGTATACCGGTATGTATTTTTCTGTATGTGATTTGATCCTGGTTGAGTGGAAGAGAAGGCCTGATGGCCTTAACTCTGCCAGGGAAAATAAAACTATTATTATTATTATTATTATTATTATTAAAACTATTATTAATTCGGTGCAAAACTGTAGACTTAACGCGTCTAATAACTTTATATTTAATTGTAATGGCTTGCGGAGAAAATATTTTTAAATTTTCTGCTTTTTTTTTCAAGTGAATGAAAGTATAGGATTCAGAAACTCGCTTGAGTAAGGTCACAGCAAAGCAATGATATTCTACTCGATCAACAAATATACAGTTAGGCGTAACCACTTGGGAAATTAAAAAATGGATAAAATGGCAGCCAGTAAGGAAGAGAGGTAGCATTCAGTGACACTCGAAAACCATTTCACTTAGTTAAATTCTCGTGGGGTTAAAGATCGCATCCTTGTCAGATTGGCATTGCTCTCGACTTATGTGATAAACGCGGTATCGCAGCGAAACTGGCGGCAGGGACCGAAAACAAGAAGCAATTGCGTGAATGGACGCGTCCTCCCACTGTATGCGCACCTCTAGATTTAATCTGTTATTTTGTTCTCACATTATATGGTCCATGTGTCAGTCTGCTTCTCAACTGCCGGGGTCAGGGGTCACGCCAAGCCCTCAGAGCCTCCACTCTGTGGACAATGTAATTGCACGGATTTCCAAACAATGGCGGCGAGGCGCGAGGCGCGCGGCGCGAGGACGCTCAACAGTCACTCCCACGTCCGCAGGCTCTGCTGTCCAGGTGTCTGCGCGTCTGCAGGTTGCTCGACACTCTCGTGATTCACTGGGGCTGCGGTTCGTTAACCGAATTTCAATATTCCAACACGCCTGGCTGCGGACTGGGACGTCCCGGGTTTGAACCCCGGGTGCTGGCGAGATTTTTTATTTGGTATTTAACGACGCTGTATCAACTACGAGGTTATTCAGCGTCGAAGGGATTGATGATATTTGGAGAGTTGAGACCGAGGATTTTCCATAGATTACCTGACATTTTCCTTACGGTTGGAGAAAACCTCGGAAAAACCCAACCAGGCAATCAGCCCAAGCGGGAATCGAACCCGAACCCAAATGCAACTCCGGATCGGCACGGAAGCGCCTTAACCGACCGAGCTACGCCGGTGACTGCTGGCGGGAATTTTCTCGTTACCCAAACTGTAAGAACGGCCTAAGTGTCCACTCACTTTCTTGTCATATTGAGTACCGGATCTTTCCCTGCGGTAAAAAATTCTTAAGAGCGCGGGAGGTAATGGAAATATGAAGCTCTGCTTTCATATCTCTTGCACAAAAGGGGAGATCTATAACTGAAACTTGATTAATATATTTCAGTATTATTTGTATTTATCCTGGTCATAATGAATAGTTTCACTCGTAGACATTTTGTTTTTCAGCATTTACTTCCCATGATTGTATGAGAAGATTCGAAGAGAACGGCAGTAACGTAGACCTTCGGTTCCCCCCTACTACCAATAATGCATAACGGAATGTCAATACGGCGGTTGCTGTCGTCTGCGATACACCGAGCTTTTTTGTTGATTTTCGAGTTCGTTATTTTTTTCCTGGTTATTATATGCTTATTTCAGTTGTTTAACTCTCGCTAAGTGGTTTTATATTTTATTTTATCCGTCTTAGTATTTATTTCTTTATTGTTAATATTTTTGTTTTATTATTATTATTATTATTATTATTATTATTATTATTATTATTATTATTATCATTATTTATTAATTTGTATTACTATCTTTGTATCATCTCCGTCACGGCTATTCTATTATTATTATTATTATTATTATTATTATTATTATTATTATTATTATTATTATTATTATTGTTACTATTATTTCTATCATCAACATTATTATTGATATCTATAAAATTTATGTAGACTACTGGACTGTACCCGAGCACGAGCATATGCTCATTTCGGGTATCTATCCATATGCACCATTTCAAATGTAAATTGTGAATAAATTTGAATTTTGAATATCATTCCACGAGACTTCATGACACCTTGAAAGGGTAATTTCCCTTTATTTTCTGTAATACGTGGAATATACTGAAAATTAGAACCGTGAAGTATGCATAACTTTCTTTTTGCTAGGATTCTTCCACTCTTCAGCTGTTTGCCCCTTCATGTCTTTCCTCTCGATGAAGGGAAGCACATTGAAATTGCCACTGCTGATTGGGAATGAAGTTGGTCGTGACTATTGTACTAATAATTGTCGCTATCCTAGCATTCACATGAAAAGATTTGGAAACCACGATAAACCCAAGTTAGTATATGGGATCCAAACCAAGACCTTCTACGCCACCGTGGTTGGTTATTCGGGATGCCATCTTCTGTCTTTCTGTCCAAATAATGTCTCCAGTTATAACTACGTTAATTTATGTCGCTAAACTTAAATGTCTTCAGTTCTTGTCTTATGTTGTCATTATGCTTTTTGTCTAGTAACGTATATAACCTGCTACATTTCTCAGGAATTTCATTTTTATTGCTTCTAGGTGGTGTTCTTGTTTTTTGCTTAGAACTCGAATAGATTTCTGGATAAGATGCCTCGTACTTCAATCTAATATATTAATTGTGTTGTCCATTAACTATTTATGAATATGACTGTCATTAAGCTGTCATTACCTCTTTTGTCGATACAGCCGCTGTTGAATTTTGTTATTATTGTTGCAAATTAAATTTAAATTTATTTCTTGTTTTCGTCTGTATTTTACTTGTATTTTTAATTTTGGAGGTGTGGAAGAGAAGCCTTATTGACCACCAGAATTAATAAGTAATTAAGTGGATAATTAAAAAGTAAGTAAATAAATAAACAATAACAACATAAATAAATAAGTATATATATACAAACAAATAAACAACCGAATATATATAAATAAAGAAATCAATAAAATAATAAATTAATTAATGAATAAATGAACAAAGAAATAGAACAAAACATAACGAAGGAGTAAACAAACAAAACCATGTAAATAAATAAATAAATAAATAAGCACACAAACAATAAATAAAAATAAGTGAATAAATATAATAGATAAATAAGTAAATAAATAAGTAAGGAAATAAGTAAATAATAAGCAAATAAGAAGCAGCCTAAGAAAATAAGTAAATTAATTAATTAATAAGCAAACAAAGAAACGAATAAATAAAAATAAATATAAGTAAATAAATTAATAAATAATAAATAAATAAGCAAGCAAACAAGAAACAAAATTAATACAAATAAATAAGGAAATAAATAAATATAATAGATAAATAAATAAACAAGTAAATAAATAAATAAATAAGCAAACAAACAAAATAAATAAAGAAGTAAAACAAATAAAATAAATAAATTTATTAAATAAATAAATAATATATATAATTAAGTAAATCACTGACCGAGGTTATAGCTGATATGTAGGTCTACATCTATTATCAGGCAGTATTCTCACTCGACGATGTGTCAGAGGAAGAACAATTGTTTGTATACATCTAAGTTTGATTAGTATAATATGTAGCTAGTCGGCGATGTATGCAATGGAAGAGGAAAGAAACTGGCCACCCTATCCCATTATCTTCTGGCCTAGTTGCCTAATAATTGGTGCCTTCGGACAGTTGACTAAACAACAACACAATAGTAAGAAATAAATAAATAAAAAATGTATAAATAATTAAATTAGATAAATATACAGATAAATAAATAAAATGTATCGACTCTTTCAACTGCAGAAATTATCAAAGTTATTCAGCGTCGAAATTCAACTTCAGAGCGGAAAAACCGACAAATGTTACAAGGAGCTCTCTTTCAGGGAACACGCGAAGCAAATCAAGTCCCTGCGGTTAGTGGTCAGACCTTCAGTCTGTCACGGAGGTGGTCCGGGTTCGAGTCCCGGTGTGGCCGGGAACTTTTCATCCAGAAATCCATTGTGATACTTTTAGAGTGTTACTATTCCAATAGTCTTCTATTTTGGACGTTCTGTGGGTGGTATCCACTAATTTTGAGTAAATAATCGTTGTTTTCAATTTTACGAAAATGTACCTTTTCCGAATGGAATTAAGTACCTGTCCGACCAGTTCGGTGGGGGGGTCGCATACAGATGTCTCGCCCAAAAGTGGGCCGCGCCCCGCAAAAAGTTTGGGAACCACCAACCACGATGAAAAATATGATATTGAGCATTTTGTATGCGGCGAGGCTATCTGAACATATTTGTTGCACAAGTTACTCCCTTGAGTTGGTGGGCCGCGCAAAATGGCTTTCAAGACGTGCAGGTGTCACATTGTGTTCGGCGCTTTGTGGACGCGAACAAAGAGTCCTGAGCTCACGCATATCAAGTCGCGGTTCGTTCAAGTTCTGAGCGCTGAATGGCTTTACGCTTAACGAGATGTTGTCGCCACTCCGAGCGTGGAACTCTCCTGCAACAGCCCTAGTCGCAATAGTCATCCTCCTCTTCATCGTCCCCGTCACAGTAAGCCAAATCATGTAAACTCCACCCGCTTGGGCTGCGATTTTCCGAATAATCCTGCAACTGTAAGTCAAATGCCGTGTTATGTGAGGCGAGTCCCAGGTCTCACCTCTCCCAATTAATATCTTGCTACCATTAAGTGTACCGGCGCTAGATAGCCTCTCAGCCGACATAATGTCCATAAATAATCAATTTAAGAGGACTGAGAATCTCCTACCTTAACACATGTTAAATCAGTGATATTTACGGTTCCTTTTCTTTAAAACTGTTGGGAGTAGAACAATGAAACTTTTACAGCTCATTTCTAACACTCTTATAAGTAATCTGATGGAAGGGTGTTCAAAAATAACAAATTTTTATAAATTTATTAATTTTTTTCTGAATATGTAAATTTTTACCTCA
Source organism: Periplaneta americana (assembly GCF_040183065.1). Classification (NCBI taxonomy): domain Eukaryota; kingdom Metazoa; phylum Arthropoda; class Insecta; order Blattodea; family Blattidae; genus Periplaneta; species Periplaneta americana. The sequence goes on along the minus strand of NC_091126.1, from coordinate 10,711,485 downwards.
TTTTTTGCCAGATTTTTCAAGAAATCTGCTTTAAAAGCCCTTATTTTTAAAAACTCCTATGTCAATTTATGCTACATTACCAACTAAATACACACAGAAAATTTGAAATAAATCTAACAACTGGAAGCTGAGATATGGTAGACTACACTTTATAGAGAAAAATACAAACTTACGGAAAATGAGTGCCAAAGTTATGAGAACACCCCAGCTGCATATTTTTCACGTAGATAATTTTTTTAACATTTTTCCATAATAATAATAATAATAATAATAATAATAATAATAATAATAATAATAATAATAATAATAATAATAATAATAAAATTGTGTGCACAAATTATTTCCGTTGGAAAGAGGATTTTTCAGAGAGTGTAAATCAATAATAAAATACTAATTGAAATCAGAACACCCAGCTGCATATTCCTCATCGCAGATCAAAATTTTAAAAGTATATTTTCAAAATAATAATAATAATAATAATAATAATAATAATAATAATAATAATAATAATAATAATAATGATAATAATAATAATAATAATGTTCATACATGATATACCGTTGGAGAGAGGATTTTTCAGAGAGTAAAAATCAATAAAAAAAAAAAGAAAACAAAAATTTAAAGTTTTTAGCATATTACAGGGTCCTGATTCCCCTTAAATAAGCAATTCTCACTTGGCCGTTTATCTGATTGCTAGGGTTGCCAACGTTTTTTAAGGGAATGCGCGATACTGAGGAGTCGACAAAATTTCACACAAAAAGTTCTTATATTATTATTCAGTTCAGTTACTAAAAGAAAAAAAGTCTACATTTTGACAGTTGGCCTACGCTTAAAGCAGGAGTATTTTATGGCAGATTTTGTCTCGTGTAATAGTTTCTCACCATTTTCAACAAATTTTAAAAATTCCCTCCATGAGCAGTTGAAGTTAATTGAAATTTGCGTTCTAATAATAATAATAATAATAATAATAATAATAATAATAATAATAATAATAATAATAATAATAATAATAATATGTCGTGCTCCTCTTTCGAACATCTGTTTATTTATTATCCATAAGATAAAACACACTACCTCTCCCCTCCCCTCCCCCTCCTCCCCCCCTCTCTCTCTGTGCCTCCGTAAGCATTAATACCTGGTACGATTAGAACAAAGCTCATCATTCTTCTCAAATTTGTAGTGTTATCGTTGTTTCATTTTAAACTGGCGACCACTGAAACCCATTTCTGGGAAGCATTACCTTCTAGAGACTGCTCATTTTAATGCGCCTCCGGAACAATAAAATTCATAATTAAAATCATCCCCATTAACACCAAAATTAAATGTTTCAATTAAAGACTTTTAAAATTATGCAAAAAAAAAAAGAGAGAGAGAGAGAGAGAGAAGAAAAATACGGGAACCGAAAGGCTGTTAAATACCTTACTGGTTATAATTTTTTCGAGGTGTTGCCGAATTGCACCACGGGAAGGTGAGGAAGGGATTTGAGTAGGAGAGGTTATCGTATGCACTTCACTATGCCTTGCAACCCAAATTGTGTTAATATGAAATCCGGTGCAATTTTGTTTGTTATTTAAACGGGTGTCAACCATTTGAAAGACAAAAAATAACATTTCTCTCCTAACTTACACTTTTGAGCTGCACACCCATTGATTGTTCCATCTACTCATTATGTGTTCATTTATTTTCTTTTTTGAGTATAAATAGAGGCATAAAGTTAACTGAAATTCAAGTTTGAAACAGCAACACTTTTGCCAACTCATCATCTCCTTCATTCGCTACTGTTCCATTGTATCCTCACACCATGTGTTTGTCACAAGATAGGCCTACTAAACTGATTCTAATTTCTGCTATCAGAATATTTAAGTTAAATTTATTATCTATAGATTTAAGTGCTGTTTGTTGAAAATCACTGCAAACATAACAATCCGAATTAGAATGAATATTAGTACATATTTACTTAATGGCTTCCTCTTCTACCTCGAATGTCTAGAGATTTTTCAAGGGAACGCCACTGCACTCTATCCAAAGCTAACTTCCTCGCTTGTCCCCAGTTCACTCCTCGGTCATGGAATGAGGTTCTGATGTTATCCCCAATGTTATCGTAAACTGGGGTTACTTTGAACACAGAGGAAACTTTGACCATTTTTTCATAAAATCATATTTAGGTTTCTACATGCTGCACTTCTTATATATGGAGGTAAATTTGGTATGAGAATAATTTTATGATAATTTATCTCCATCTATAACAAATGCAACATGTAGAAAGCTAAATATGATTTTCTGAAAAAATGGTCAAAGTTTCCTCTGTGTTCAAAGTAAACCCAGTTTACGGTACTCTCCTTCTTCCTTGAGGTCTTTTATCCTGAGGCCTTGCTTCATAAAATCTCCTTGGGTACGGAACTTCTCTCATCCTAATTAAATGGCCATACCAGCGTAGCTGATTCTACTTTATTGGTTCTTTGACAGGTGTACCTGAAGGCTCTCCCTAATAGTTGTGTTTCTTGTCCTGACTCCTCGAGTCTTCCCCTTTTTTCCTGAGGTATCTCATCTCAGCTGCCTGCAGTGCATCACTTTCTTTAGAAGTTAAAGATCATTTTGTCTCCCTAAGTTAAAATAGCACAATATGGGTAGATACCCCATATACCTGAAATAGGAAAAGATCAAAAGAAGCCAAAGCGAAAATGCAGGACGAAAATCCATATCAATGCCTCCTTAGGCTAATTGCAAATGGCTCAGCTTGACCCATGGACCATTTAGGAGAAAGTCTGTTCATCCGTATTTCGATTTCTTGGCCGTCGCAGAATACAACAAAAGCGTATCCAGCCTAATCTATAGCTCCTTGGGATTCTTCGATCCGTCTGTAAAAATCTGAAATTATGGTTCCTCATGAATCTGATGTATTTGACAAAATCATAAAAGAAAGCTGGGTGTCCGGCTGTTATGAAAGAAGCCGCTTTCTCACCGTCTGTCAATTTACATCACATTTATGTGCATTCTTTCTGGCGTGAGTAATTTAAGTTCTGCTTGCTGTTCCAGTCATGTATAAGGGCTCGATACCTCCAATGTCGAATGCTTCAACCCTAAATATGGTTTCATATGCTTTTGTGAAGCTATTTAAAATTTGCAATTTAATAAAGTGAAGTGTTTTAATTTTTGGGTTATAGAAAATGCCAGTTATAACTGATCGAGAGAAATAATTTTTTATGTGGGAGCGTAATAGATTATTTTAGTTAGGTAGTACATGAAATAATAAGCTATATACGATAATATTATCAGCAACGTGGTAAAGGAACTGAACTGTAAAGACGCGTAAAACGTAGGCCTATATTAACATTTCGGTAACACTCATTTTACTCTCAATACTTTCGTGACTCTTAAAAGGACTTTATGAAAAATTCTGGATGATAACCAATGGCAACTCTAGTTCCTATAGCTCCGCCCCCTTTCAGCGCTGTACAGAACCACCCCACATTGCGTTTGATGTCATGCGTGAGGTCATTGAATTAAACAACGTAGACAATTGCCTGATAACTTAAATTGGGGGACTCAACTTGCTGTCATTTTTCTAAGGCAATGATATATACATATACTTAAACATTACATACATTACATTACATACATACATACATACATACATACATACATACATACATACATACATACATACATACATACATACATACCAGTGGCGGTTCCTCGGGGGAGGGAAGGGAGGAACGTCTTCCTCACATTTTCTTCTTTTGAAAGTAAATACCAAATAAAATATGTGCCTTGAAATTCGAGGAAGATTCGATAATTTTTAAGTTCACAGCTATAAGAAAAACTCGGTTGATCGAGTTTTAAACGACGCGCGCTCATGTGCTGTAGAAAACTGTAAGAAAGATGCGAGATTGTCTGTGTGGAGGAAAGGCACTCCATTCCTCCTCTACTGCAGTTAACACACATAGACAACAGCGCACTAGCGGCCAGAGAAAGAAGCAGAGTTTTAAAGCAAGTAAATGAACGGAGAGCGAGGAGATCCTCCTCTGAATCAGCGCATGGGCAGGAAATAGAAACCGACTGGTCGTGCAGCAAGCTCGCTACCGATGCCATCTAACGATGCTGCATTCAACCGGACTGTAACGCATCTAGGAGGAGACACAATAAAAACAGTTTCAATGCAACGCTATGAAAGACACCATGTAAACTGTTTTTTAATTATAAATCAAAAATATTATTCATTGCACTTTATATAGGCTACTATTCATGGTTTGAAACTTTCGTGGATATTTGGAAGTTAAAGTCGGGTTTATGTATAACAAAGAGGAAGTAGTTCTACATAGTTGGCCCCTGAAATTCACTTCTATTCATTGTTTACTAGACAGAGCAACAGCCAAGTTGTCAGTTTTGTACAAATATATTTGAAACTGAAAGTAGGTACTCCAAACTACATCATTTTTAACAAAAAAATTAATCGGCCACCGGCAGCTTTGAACAATAATAATAGTATGACTTTACAAGAACTGACATTCTTCAAAAGCAAGTGATACTGAAGTTGTAAAATGTACATGTGGCAACACAGACCACGTGGGTGGGTGCAGTGTCCTCGCTTTCCTCAGATTATTTCCCATTCCCATTTCCATTTCCGTAAAACGGTTCCGGTTACGAGTTAGTAGCTAGTCTCTTCCAACACGTGTGATGCTGTAGTGTGCTCGAAAAATGCTACGAGGTTGTGAATTTCCTTGTAATTGTTAATTTGCGCAATTATTCAACAATGAATGGAAGTGAAAACATAATATATTTTGGACAATTTAGGAAGCTCAGTTTACAAGAACAGATTATTGCTATACAGAAGGGAGGGCCAATCCCAACACTACCTGGTCTTACATGTATTCATGCAGGCTAATTTGTAGCATGTTTCATTCAAGAAGGTGTCATTTCGTGCTGTTAATTTCTTTCCTCCTCTTAAGAAATATGTAGGAGCCGCCACTGATACATACATTACATACATACATACATACATACATACATACCAGTGTTGACTTCACATTATATAAAAATGAAACATTCAACAATCGTTTAGGTCTTTAACGGGTAAATACTAATTATGTGTTTTAATGAAATATTAATGTAACACTTTAACATAATGAATGGTCCGTCACTACGGCTGATTATCAGAGCTAAGAACTTCGTACCGATCGCTACCCCCTAAGGAGAGTACGTCCAGCCAGGTGTGACGTCATCAAAACTTAGCTACTCATATAGCCTAAATAAGAACGTACAGTGAAAAGGAAAACAAACTCGTCGTCAAGACAATATTCCCGTTTCCGGAAAAGAAAGACCTATGGGGAATTCGTGAACACACAGCTAGTTACATAATTATGTTTATGTGCTGCTATACAAATTGTTACATACATATAGATTGGCAATGATACAATTGCTCTTTACATATTTACATCACAGGGTGTAACAGTTACAGAAATGATGCAAAACAACAGGTTAATAATAAAATAATACATTTCGTAAATATCTTGAAACCTTTACGAAGTAGAAACCAAAGAGGGAAACAAACTGAACATACATATGTACATACATACGTACATACATGCATACATGCATACATACATACATACATAGATACATACATACATACATACATACATACATACATACATACATACATACATACATACATACATACATACATACATACATACATACATACATACATACATACATACATACATAGAGTGCTAGGAAATTTACTGTGTTTATACAGGGAAGGAATCTCGCTCACATGTGAAGTAGAACAATATGTTGTTAGTCAAACGTCTTCCATACTACCGATGTGGCCCTGCTGCATGCAGTAAGGGTTCTTAACATGAATATGATGCACACTCCAAGACGGCCGTTGGTCGCGCAGGTCGTCCGTTTTGTATGCCCATTTCCTGGCTGCTCGCACCCTGAATAACGAGATCTGCTGATTAGATAGCACATGTGCTTCCCAAACAAGCGATCAGTGGTTCGATTCTCGGCATGGACGGTGATTTATCTCCATTTAACGAAACTGGATGACTGTCCCTTGCCTTGCAAATAATGTAGATACTAAATGTGAGCAAAATCCATAGAATGGTTTAAATGAAATCGTCGTACATGAGCAGACGGCATAGAAAAGAAGAATTTTCGTTGTGAGGGATGCTGAAAACTTGTATTTCTGCGAAAATGTTGAAATGGTTCTTTGCATCATCGTAACAAAATGTATAAACACAAAGCAAATTCAACCGAATGGAACAAAAAGAGAAATTGAAATAAACAAACATAATGAACCGGAGAAGATGTGAAGGAAGACGGAATATGGCGCATGTGAGCAATGGTAGAAGGAGTCGTTAGTTAGGACGGTAATTCTAAGAAATGGTTAAATGAAAAGAACGAAATATTTTTAAACGTCAATGTAATTTGACACGAATAATTTAATGAAGTGTAGCCCGCAATAAACAAGGCATTGCTGCGATAGGAGAGATATCAATGCGCTCTGCGCTACCTGAGGCGCAAGCGATGTGCGCCCATCTAATTGTATGCTATTAGCCCCTAATAAATCCTATGAATTAACCAGCCTCTGTCAGCACAGTGATTGAGCAGAAACGCTACAGTTGGACTGGGGCCTATAATTTCATTATTTCATACCACTGGGCTCACAGGCATGGCGAACGCTTCGGTTCGTGCAATAAATAATTTTCATTAATGCTACGTCCACTGCCATCTAACGGAGTCTTCTAGTAACACCGCGGGTTATAAAAAGACGCTGTCAGATTATTCTAATTGGCCTTGTTTTTTGGGCCGGCGTAATCATGTTCTTTTTTCAGCATAATATCACTTTATTCGTGCGTGGTCAGAATTAGCCCAATGGCGGATATAAAAGCAGAACCTCTCTACTTCGCTGGCGTAAAAGGAGACTTAAATAAATACAGTAATAAGTGATCAATTTAAAAAAGCTTATGCTCCAATTGAGGAGGCGGCTGCAATAAGAGTGTTAATGTAAAAAAAATTCCTTTTGAGAAAAATTACATAGCACATTAAAATTGCTGGGACCAAAATCTTTACATTTGGTAATATAATCTTTTATTAAGTAGTTATATATTAATAAAATTCAAGATATTATAAATTATAATATTTAAGAACAGCTATCTACGAAATAATAGCGTTAACCGGCTAACGCTCTCACTGAACCCATCTCCCTCACTCCAGCTTTTACTTTCTCACCAGAAAGGTAAAGAGAAAATATTCCGATGCGGCTAAATATCGATTTCGAGATATAGGCCCTACCTAGAAACTCGCTTCTACTGCATCGCTGAGATAGAATAGTGGAATTTTAGAATAACTCTAAGTAGGGACGATATTTTTAAATTTGAAAAGTCGAACAAAAATAATTTAATTTAAACGTTTCAAAAATGAAAGAAAGAGGAATGCCGGGAATAATAATGAAAAGTTTATAGATGGAAACAAAGTCACACTCAAAAATAAAATGTATTGGGACTATTATTATAATATCGTGTATATAGGCCTATTACCTAGAGTATGCCATTAGGAAAGTCCAGGATAACAGAGAGGGTTTGGAATTGAACGGGTTACATCAGCTGCTTGTCTATGCGGATGACGTAAATATGTTAGGAGAAAATCCACAAACGATTAGGGAAAACACGGGAATTTTACTGGAAGCAAGTAAAGAGATAGGTTTGGAAGTAAATCCCGAAAAGACAAAGTATATGATTATGTCTCGTGACGAGAATATTGTGCGAAATGGAAATATAAAAAATTGGAAATTTATCTTTTGAAGAGGTGGAGAAATTCAAATATCTTGGAGCAACAGTAACAAATATAAATGATACTCGGGAGGAAATTAAACACAGAATAAATATGGGAAATACCTGTTATTATTCGGTTGAGAAAATTTTACCATCCAGTCTGCTGTCGAAAATTCTGAAAGTTAGAATTTATAAAACAGATATATTAACGGTTGTTCTGTATGGTTGTGAAACTTGGACTCTCACTTTGAGAGAGGAACAGAGATTAAGAGTGTTTGAGAATAAGGTTCTTAGGAAAATATTTGGGGCTAAGAGGGATGAAGTTACAGGAGAATGGAGAAAGTTACACAACACAGAGCTGCACGCATTGAATTCTTCACCTGACATAATTAGGAACATTAAATCCAGACGTTTGAGATGGGCAGGGCATGTAGCACGTATGGGCGAATCCAGAAATGCATATAGAGTGTTAGTTGGGAGGCCAGACGGGAAAAAGACCTTTAGGGAGGCCGAGACGTATATAGGAATATAATATTAAAATTGATTTAAGGGAGGTGGGATATGATGATAGAGACTGGATTAATCTTGCTCAGGATAGGGACCAATGGTGGGCTTATGTGAGGGCGGCAATGAACCTCCGGGTTCCTTAAAGCCAGTAAGTAAGTATAGGGCTATTATACAAAATATCGAATGTCTGAATCTCATATAGGTAACATTATGATGAACGAAATATATAAACTACTCGCCAATACACAAAATATACGTAAGATGGCTGTCTAACGGAGAAATAAATATTATTAGGCCTATAGGAGGAAAATCAGATCTCTAAGTTAGTGAATCCTTTAACGGATCAATAACACTAAAGACGTTTCTTGCAACGCGTCTTTCGAACTTATTGGTCCGTTAGCAGCTAACGAAGGAATAAATGCGTTCTTGCAACCCACCATCAGTCTTAAAAATTAAATTTGCATTGTTAAAATAATATCACAACAATTTCCACGTTACCAGAAGCCGCAACATAGTAACAAGCTATGAAATCGCAGGAGTCTGTATCACCAATGCACTCCCGGGTAGCGAACTCTGAGACCTTGGGACGGAGACACTGCTAGCGGCAGACGGCTCACCGTGGGCGCGGGTTGCGTAAGGTCAGGTCCAAGATTATGGAGCAACGGTGTAACGAAGGAACCTGTGCTGCAGACGCCAGCCAGAGGACATACTTTGCCCAGGACACGGAAAAATAGAATGTTGGGGTGTGCCTCTCAAAACGAACTCAAGACATCTGCACAGTACTCTACTGTCACTATATCCGATATATCACCACAAGGAAGGAAGTTATGCAAAATAGTTGTGGGTCTACAGGAGGTTTCTTTACCGCAGTGCACTGCATTAGTTCCTAAGCAAATATAAGAATTATCATGGTTTTGCAAGTGGCTCAAGAACTCATGACGTAGTTTTCCTCCATTCCATTCTGTTCCACTCCTTCCCATTACCAAAAACATCAGTGAACCTAGGTAGGCCTACTTGAATTCATCTATAAACTGTAGGTAGATCCAATTACTGGAGAATTGTGAATCCGTTTTTTAAATAACTAAATCAAGAAGACCTTACTGTTGAATTTACTTTATTTCTATGGTAGCTATATATGCGAAACAATGTATTTATGAAAAATATAAGGTAAACATTAATAATTAATAAAGAGCAAGATCACAAAATGGTAATAAAAACGACTCTTATGAAAAAAGATACATTTACTTGTACTAACTTCTAAGTCGACAAAATATAACCAGTCGATAAGTTACTTCTGTCGTCGATTTCGAAAAGGGGACACGTCCAAAATGACATAGTGTTGGGAAATCGCAAAGAAACCATAACAGACTTAAAAAATTAAAATGTACATGGATCTTGAATGTAAGTGTCCATAGTGATATTAGAAAAAATATATACGAACATTTTAATTTGTTAGCTTAGTTACAGTTTTTGCGACTTTCCAACACTTCGTTATTTTGGACATGCCCCCTTTCGCAAATCGACGACAGACTTAACCTGAATGTGGTGCCAGGAATGATGCCTCATTTTTTCGTTTTAATTCCTTTCACATCCGGTTCATTGTTGCCTATTTTCGTCTCTCAAATCTGTATAAACATCCAGCCAATTTATGTTTCTTCATATAGAAAAAGGCAAAAATATTTCGAAGAGAAAATAACTAAATATTACAAAAATTATCTCCTCATTTCCTATAATAAGCCTAAATTAACCGTAAGTTTCAGAACTTCGTGCAGGAAAGTAATCTTTGAAGTTAGCCACAATTCTTCGTCACTGGAAAAGAGAAATATGTATATCCACATTTGGAATTTCAGTGAAACTATCATCTTCAGCTCTCTTCATTCATACCCATAACATTTTAATATTTTAAGGCTATACACACTAGAGCGATGGCGGGTTTGATATTTTCTACTGAACTTGAACTTAATAGACGCCTTCAAACAGGCAGCGATCTTCAGCGTTCTACTTCGCGGTAGCGATCAGATGCAACTTGCTCGCATCACTATGTAAATGAATGAATGACTGAAGTAATTATTTAATTAATTAATTAATGAGAGGAGCTTTTAAAAGGTACGAGAAAACGAGTAGCCTAATTCCAAGGGAAATTGGGGTTGAGAGGAAGAATTATGTGAGCACCAAGCCTGTTGACCATTTACCTCACTCCGATTTTCACCGTTGCATTTGAAGGAACATTAGAGAATTTTGAAAGGAGGTAAGCCGAAAATGATACAACCTAATAGCTACCAACGTGAGGAGGAATACATCGCAAGCACGACGGACAGCAGCAGAGCAGGATTGTCGAAGATGTTAAAAGCTTGGACAGCGAATGGGGAGAGAGAGTCCTCGCAAGTGAAGGGATAGGAGCCCTTGCGATGTGCGGGTAAAGGTTGTTCACAATAAACGGGGAACGGAAACGAGAACGAGAACGGAAATGTTAAAATAAATGTATTAAATGCGAGCATTTACAATAGTTAATTGTGAATGCTCACATTTAAATACATTTATTTTAACAATATTTCTGTTCTCGATCTCATTGTCGTTTCCGCTCCCGGTTTATTGTGGACCAGTCTTAGCAATCGAGTAAGCTCATCCTGGAATGTCGATCACAACACGCGAAAGCAATGGCTCCGATTTTCAGGAGGATTTAATTTGCAAAGTGAAAAAAATGTTTTGTGGGAGGATGTAGTTCGTGGCTCATTTCTTTTAGGGCTCGTTGCGATATTTGTCTCAGCGCCTTAGAGTTAAAGTTATGTTTTATTTAACGACGCTCGCAACTGCAGAGGTTATATCAGCGTCGCCGGATGTGCCGGAATTTTGTCCCGCAGGAGTTCTTTTACAAGCCAGTAAATCTACTGACATGAGCCTGCCGCATTTAAGCACACTTAAATGCCATCGACCTGGCCCGGGATCGAACCCGCACCCTTGGGCATAGAAGGCCAGCGCTATACCAACTCGCCAACCAGGTCGACTCTCAGCGCCTTAGAAAAACAACGGAAAATCACAGGCAGAAAGAGTTGTCTCAATTTAGGAGACTATCCAATCGGTTGTGAAATGATTAAGATAAATTACTGTCTCATCTAACCTGACAGTACATTGCGGGAAAGGATGATTTTATTAAGAGAGAAAAGGAATGGATATCCCTGGCGGTGTTTCTGCTTCCAGATGATGAAACTTTTTCTAAGTTTTCTTCATCGGATCGTTACCACTGCCGCCGAGTCGGTGTGAGAAGACTTGATCATCATCGTGCCCGCCACCGCAAAAGTGCCCGTGCCCGCTACCGCCATCGCTCTGGTGTGTGGTAGCCTTTAATCACTACCTCAATCTGTCTGGTGTTGAGATTTTTAGAGTGTGCGAGAACATGTGCGGAGTAGACTACAATGCACGCAAAATGAGTTCACCTGACCATATAGAAACTTTGTAGGGGTCTATCGGAAATAAAGGTTTTTTAATCGCGTAGCTCTGCAACATTACTTCAATATTTCTCTCCTTAAACGCCAACTTTTTATGGTTTCTCCGGTATGTCTTAATGTAACAACACTCTTATTATGACTACCGATTTTGATTTTGAAGATTACAGGGGAGGCTTGCACATCGAGGAGCTAAATAATAATAATAATAATAATAATAATAATAATAATAATAATAATAATAATAATAATAATAATAATAATAATAAATTTATTATTATTATTATTATTATTATTATTATTATTATTATTATTATTCCACGTATGCAACTATTAGACTGTCAAATACTTAAGATAAAAAAGAAAGAAAATTGTTTCCTTGTAAAATAATGTCACTGATCCCTTGAATTGGTCACGTGGACCACCACCAAAAAACTTGTTCTCTAACGTCTCCGGGAATGTCCAACGTAGTATACTGACCACGCGGTCTGAAACTTTTGCATTGTGAAACACTCTAATGTTGCTACAAATAAAAAAGCCAAAACATTTAGATGACTTTCTGTCGCCTCAAGGAAAAATAAGTTATGAACTGAACAAAGATTTTTCAGATTAGCAAGAAATGGAGGACGCCAAAATTTACACATAAAATGCAGAAGCGTCTTGAAATGAAGAAGATATGTTTGAAGTGGGCCAGATAGTTTAAGAAAATTGACTATAAGAGGAATATAATAGAAAACATAATAAATGAATTAATTACTTCAAACTGCGTAAAAAGTGTAATGACTAGTGAGAAATTGTGTGTCATCTGGGTGACAGCAACTCTTTAGTTGTGGACGGTTCCCATGCGACGACCGCCCCGCAAGTCAATTCTGCGTCCGAACTCTTAATTCCGCCGTAATGATAGCGCTGGTCAGAACTAATCAATCACTTAATTAGACCAGAGCCAATGGAGCGTTGGCAGGTCCCGGACCACCCGCGGGCCAGTACGTGCAGCGACTCGGCGGTGACGCTGCCGGCTCGTCTTGCCTACAGACTGCCTCATTTCCACTGCGTGACGTCACGGCGACGAGGACCTCTGCGTGCCAAACGAGTGGTTCCCGTTTCCCAATTACTTCGACTTGACGCAGCATCGTACTGTGGCTTACCGTTCTGTGGCTTGGCATGGCTGGACGGGTCCCTACGCTTAGGCAATTGTGCGCCCTATATACGCAATGATTGTTCAAAGTCCGACAGATCGTCGGGATGGCATTCCTGAATCCGACGCTGACCGGTAGATCATTCTGTCTTATACCCTAACAGATCCAGGTCCCGTTTCGCAGATGAATGGCCTGATAGGTTCCAGGGGTCAGAAGCCCCAAGTTCTTCCTGATCAGCCAAAGCTGACAGGTGGGCCATCCTGCCTCAGCCCAGCTAAAGCCAGGTTCCATCCGCACACAAGTAGCGCAAGGGACCGGATCCCCAAGTTCTTCCTGTATGAGCATCGGAAGCCCGTAGGCCTACTACCTCCAGCCTAATTTTACTATTGCTGATGAAATGACTCCGAGGTGAAGTGTGTTTGTGGAATGATAGAGAGAAACGAAAACATCTTAAGGAAACCCTCCGCAACGTCTGCTTTGATCAATAAACATTGATTTTTTTTAAATAAACGCTGTGGTGGCATACACAAAAATGAATGGTCCCTTAAACGCTACCAATCTGTCAAAATTAGGAAAATTTCTTTTTAGGGTTGAAATTAGATGGGAAGAGAAGGTCAAAGGTATGACTGAAATGGAATTATAGATGTTGGGTATTTGGACCCGATGTGAAGTTCCGAAAAGTATATTATAATAATTAATTTAACACAAGTTGCATCTGATCGCTACCGCGAAGTAGAACGCTGTTTCTTAAATTTCGTGCGTTATTTTTCCCACCAATAGCTCATAACCTACAACTTGTGACTATGGGGCAAAACGGGGTGGGGTATAATATGGCAGTACCCCGTCCTGCTCCACGTCATATTTAATTAAATTTTACCTCTTGTAATGGGTTGTTCGTTCTGTTATCTTTTAGAATGGTAAGAAAATATAAAAAGAAGACCGAAAGGCAACAATGATCACTGCTGTGAACGGTTTCCGCAAAACTTTTTTTTTCAGTAGGTTATTTTACGACGCTTTATGACCATCTTAGGTTATTTAGCGTCTGAATGAGATGAAGGTGCTTATGCCGGTGAAATGAGTCCGGGGTCCACCACCGAAAGTTACCCAGCATTTGCTCATATTGGGTTGAGGGAAAACCCAGGAAAAAACCTCAACCAGGTAACTTGCCCCGACCGGGAATCGAACCTGGGCCACCTGGTTTCGCGGCCAGACGCGCTAACCGTTACTCCACAGGTGTGGTCTCCGCAAAACTGGAATCTGGTCTGTTGGCCTGAATGTATTCAGTGATGAAGATTTCTTGCCATCTGCAACAACAGATATCCAACTCTGAGTCGTCAATGTAGGCCTAAATGAAGAAGAGGGTTCAGTTTCCACTAGGCAGCGATCACCAACCCCATCATCTGCAGACAATGTCGAAGAGATAATCTCTCCAAGCGGTATAGGGAAGACCAGCTAACTTAATACCCTAAAGGTGAAACCTAACCATTTTTCCCCCCATTACTACATATGCTAGTGGATTATGGTGATTTTCTAGTTTGAAGGTTGAATTTTCTGTTGCCAACTTCGTTCCGAATTGCGGTACTGACAAATACTACAATTGGTAGTGTTTATGTAACTGTAACTGTTGGTAGCAGTGACAAGTATTTTTCGGTACTGGCTTCTCACAAAAATAAATTCTACTAGATTAATGAAACGGTTACTGGAAGATAGTGAAATTGAACTTATTAATAATTAATTAATATTAGTATTAATATTAATGCATAAAGTGACTTTACAGTTATGTATCATACATTTTTTCAATGACAGAAGTGGAGTTGCAGAAATAATAACAATAATAATGATAATAATAATAATAATAATAATAATAATAATAATAATAATAATAATAATACAAATGGCTTTTATTATCATAATCCCCTGTGTAAGTGTAACATTACTAAGCAATTTACAAACAAATGAAATCTTTAAAAAGGTGTCTAGAAGTGAAATTACTTATAGCTTTTAAGGAGCAAAATTATTTTTGTAAATTGATTTATTATTATTATTATTATTATTATTATTATTATTATTATTATTATTATTTCAGTTTTAGCCTATTTGTATTATCCATTTCCTTATTAATTTCAAAAGATAATCAGAGGTTCATTCGAATTCCAACCAAAAGTCAATTGGTTATTAATTTATCTACCTTTAGGAAGTATATGTACGCTGGAATCTTTGAAATGCAGTGACAATAATATAATTAATTGGTCTTGGAACAGATTTGATTCTTGAATATTATATGTGCTATACTTTGTTGTATATTTACATCTAGTAACTTATTAATGCTAATAATAATAATGTAAAGGAATAAAAGAATAGAACATAGCAATACACTTTTCATGTGATTCATTTCCTCCATTTCTTATACAGTTCGCCTACGAAAATACATTACAAATTATTATTGAAACTATTTAGAATAACCTTCCAACATAAAGGTAAAGTACAGTGAGTAAAAAAGTCATTCAGTACATAGGATCGTGATTTTACTACATGTGGTGATATCTGGTAACAGTTGGCAACACTGACAAGACGAAAATATTTGTTGTTTGGGAACTGAACTTATGTGATCCTCACTATAGCAGATTCCAGTGTGCCAGCCCTGAAATACAGTATTTTGGCTGTACCCAAAATGGCACAAAATAACAAACGTGCTTCAAGAAAACATGGAAAAACCACCATCTTAACATCATCTCCATACAAACAGGAGCTACTAGATGCTCAGAATGGAAAGGAGTCCAAAAAACTGTAATAAAAAGACGCCTTGTTTTCCGAAAAGTTTCCCCAAAACTGGGCAAAAGAAAATCTGTGCTATGAATGGCAAAAGACGTAATCAGATTACTCGCCTCGCACATACTCCAACATCTAGCCGCAGTGAAGAAGAAGAAGAAGAAGAACATTGCCTCTACTGCCACGATTTCTCAGAAGGATGGATTAGATGCGTGTCATGTCTTAAATGTGTTCACAATTGCTGCGCAGGAGTAGACAGTGAAGATGGGAATGCGAATAATGACTTTTTCTCAAGCAAACTTGTAAAATGTTGTAGTATTTACGCTTACATTGTGTAAGTTTAATCACTTTTGCCATTTGATTATTACAAAAAATATATACCCCATTTTGTCCCATAGGTGGAGAAGAACGGGGAGTCCACAACTGTGGAGTAACGGTCAGCGCGTCTGGCCGCGAAACCAGCAGACCCGGGTTCGATTCCCGGTCGGGGTAAGTTACCTGGTTGAGGTTTTTTTCGGGGTTTTCACTCAACCCAGTACGAGCAAATGCTGGGTAACTTTCGATGCTGGACTCCGGACTCATTTCACCGGCGTTATCACCTTCATCTCATTCAGACGCTAAATAACCTAAGATGGTCGCATCAAGAGCGGAAATTCGATAGAACAGGTCAACTGTTTTGGGTACCTTGGTCCCAAACATGAAATATGTTTAGTCAAATGTCCGAAGACAGGTTGAAGCCTCATAAGTGACAATAAGGCGTTACTCATGCGGAAACTAAGTCAAGAGATAGTGGGGTATGGTGGCCAGTTCCTTGCCTCTTCCATGAGGTAGATATTGCAAGATACACCGAGAGAAATTAAAACAAAAACTGAAATGTTCAAAGAAAATAAAAAAAAAGTTAGAATTGAAAACATACTCGCTCAAAGAGAAATTAAAACCCACAAAAGAACTTAGACGTGCAAAGATATGGATGAAATGTACGTAGTGAATTGAAACATACAAAGAGAAACTGAAACGTATAAAATATTACAACATGCAAAGAAAATAAAATAAAATAAAATAAATGAAACTTACGAAGAAAGCAAAAACATAATGGAGAAACTAAAATGTGCAAATTGAAACTAAAAGCGGAAAGAAGTGTAAACATATAGGCCTACAGAGAAATTTGAACTTGCAAAAGAAAATCAAAAGTTTATAATAGGAACGAAAATATGGAAGGAGAAACTACAATGTAGGAAGAGAAATAGAAATGTACGAAGGGAAACGGAAACGTTCGAAGAGGAACAAAAACATACGAAGAGGAATAAGACGGAACAGAAAATAAAGAAAATATGAAAATATATATAGTAAATCAGAAAGTATAGAGAGAATAGGAGAGGTGGAGAAAGGAATAAAGAAGGGTAGAGAGAAGGAAGAATTAAATGCGATAAAAGAAGTAAGGAAAAAAAAAACAAAAGGACTAATTAAACAAAACATAACGCGTCATGTCCTTGTGTGTAGGACTACTTATTATTAGCTTTGAAACATTCACGAAATTTTTAGCGCCAGTCTAACGCGACTCATCTACATACTACAAGAGGATAAAGGCTGGTTCACAATATACCGGGAACGGAAACGACAACGAGAACAGAAATGTTAAAATAAACGTATTTAATTAACTATTGTGAATGCTCACATTTAAATACATTCATTTTAACAATATTTCCATTCTCGTTCTCGTTGTCGTTTCCGTTCCCGGTTTATTGTGAACCAGCCTTAATTATATGCCGTCAAGTTTCCATTCACCACAATGCACACTTGATCTGCGGGGTGCTACAGGGCGCTCTCTTATCGGCATCGCTGCGAAACAATAGAGGGTTCGTTACTTTGCTCTGCTTGAAAACGGGATGAAGACGGGCAGAGCACAGACATGTGGAACAGACGTTTGAAATTTGGTTTCCGTCTGCCATGTTTATGGCGACAACTTCACTAAATCCCGCGCGCATCAATAACTCGCCGGCCGGCCGAGCGGCTAGCGGACTGGCCCCGCGCCAGAACAGCTCGCTCCCTGCCCGCCCGCCTGCCCGGCTATTTATATCGCTTCAAGGCTGTCGACTTGCAAGTTGATATGATAAGAGCCTGCAAAAAGTGCAAAATTCGAGTTCATTCCAATGTCTACATTTGCAGACGACTCGACAATGATTTCATTAGCTTCCAATGTGTTTAAAATTCAAATAAATGTTTAGCAGCATGCACTGTCTCATACGATCGAGTCCCCTTTACAATGAATAGCCTCTGTTTCTAACCTAATTTTCTACTTATAATTGCTATGGGCAAAAAGAAAACTGTCGCTATGATGACACAAGTCTCTGCGGTGGCTGGGTGGTCAGACCTTCCGCCTGTCACGCAAGCGGTTGGGGTTCGAGTCGCGATCAAACCAAAAGTTTTTCATTGAAAAATTCTTAGGGACACTTGTGGTGGACAAGTTCGCATTAGATGTTTATCTCAGGGTTCACCCTTTTCCCTATATTAGTCATCTACATAAAAATAAATAAATTATGTAAATAAATATATATTTGTCGACCTGGAAAAGGCATTTGACAGAGTGGAATGGAATGGACTTATGGGAATCATGATGAAATTAGGTATGGATTAGAAAGAGAGGAGGCCGTTCTATAACCTTCATATGAAACACGGAGCGGGTCAAAAACAGGATAGGAGGAGAAATTTGTAGTAGATTATTTTACGACGCTTTATCAACAGCTTAGGTTATTTAGCGTCTGAATGAGATGAAGGTGATAATGCCGGTGAAATGAGTCCGGGGTCCAACACCGAAAGTTAGCCAGCATTTGCTCGTATTGGGTTCAGGGAAACCCCCGGAAAAAACCTCAACCAGGTAACTTGTCCCGACCGGGAATCGAACCCGGGCCACCTGGTTTCGCGGCTAGACGTGCTAACCGTTACTCCACAGGTGTAGACAGGAGGAGAAATGTCAAATGGAAGGAGGAGTACGACAACACATGAGAGAGGGGTGATCGTAGGAGGAAGAAGAATAAAGTGCATAACATTTTTTGATGATACGGCATTGTGAGCCGAAGAGGAGACGTTGCTAAGGAATATGCTACTGGAGCTGAATGACAGCTGAGAAAAGTGTGGCATGAAAGTAAATGCAGACATGACGAAGACTACGATTATCGGAAGATAAACTTACGAATTTGAAATTAGGTTGTGACACAAGTGGATAGCTTCAAAAATTTTAGTGTTCTATAAGCAGTAACATGATTTGCTGCCTGGAAGTCAAAAGAAGAATAGCAATTGCAAAGTAAGAATATAATAGACAAAGGAGAATCTTATACGGACCTCAGGAAAAAGAACTAAAGGAGATATAAACGAAGTGCTTTGTGTGGAGTATGACATTGTATGGAACAGAAACATGGACATTAAGAAGAAGTGAAGAAAAACGATTACAAGTATTTGAAATGTTGATTGAAAATAATCGAGAGTATGAAATGGACTGAGTGACAAACTAAGAAATGAAGTTGTGCTAAAAAGAGTGGGTGAAGAAAGAATAATGTTGAAGCTGATGGGGAAGAGACAACGAAATTGGCTGGGCCACTGGCTATTTAGCAGTCTCATGGGGCAGATAAAAAAGTTATTTTTTTCTTCCACCATGTTAATAATGTCAAAACAAGTGCTCATACAAGTTTTGGCCACGCGAGCGCAATTGCGAGGGCTGTAAAAAATAAGTTTTCTTGGGACCTTTTACAGAAAGAAAACACAATTTCATGGAAAGATTTATTGGAACAGATACAGCAATTGCTCAGTTATTTTTCAGCTTATTTCCCACTGGAATTGAGACAATTGTCATATTGCATTGCGTAACAACTCAAGTGATTATTGAGTTTGAATATTTTATCGTTATCATCATCATCATCATCCTATGTTGCTTCGACCCGTTTTCGGCGCCTATTAACATGCTATGAGAATGGGTACATTGAAATATAGAAAATGACTTCTTGAGAAAAAAGAGAAAATTTAAATATTATTACTACTAAGTCTATGTAGCCTAACATGCCTCAGAACATGCCACTTCAAGAACGTGACTTCCCATTCGCGCAGAAAGCAGCAAAATGTTGTGTAGCCTAATTGCATTCCAAGAAGCAATGCTACAACCTTCAGATCCGCACATATAAAACTATTCGTACCTTGAATATCATCATTAAAGCACACTTTAAAGAAATACACGTCTTACACAGAATAACAACACCACGGAAATCTCCTGGTAAACTGAAGCGATTTCATACGGCGAACCTGTTTCTCTCCCTCCAAATGGAACCGAAAAGGGCAATAAAACAATTTCCGCTTCTAGAAGTGGTTTTGACAGGTTGGTCTATTGCAAAATATAAACTACAATAATGTCATTAAAGCTTACAGAGAAAGAAATACACATCTCAAGTAAACTCAAGCAAATTCATACCGCGAACCTGTTTCACACCCTCCAAATAGATTCGTAAAAGGGCAATAAAATAATTTACATTTCTACAAGTGCTTCTAACATGATGGCCTACTTATGTTAATATTGTTTTCACATAATGGGTCGTCACATTTGTAAAACAAAATAATTACACACGAAATACGGTGATTTTCTTTAAGTAAAATACACAGAAAATGAATTATATTGTGCATTTTGAAAACCCGAACAGATGGAACACTTTTCTTGTTATTTTTGAATTCGGAAGGTCGAAATTAGTGAAATTTTTTAGTTTTATATCTGGCGCAAAATGACTGTTGACCAATGTTATTTTTAATATGTGGATATTGTTTATTAAAGTTTAGGCAGTGAATATTTTATCACACTACTTCTGAGAGAGAGAGAGAGAGAGAGAGAGAGAGAGAGAGATTTTTTTGTTCTTATTTATAGCGCTCAAGGGTGGATGTACCCCCTTAACGGCCGGGTACACTTTATTTTTTATTTATTTATTTAACCTGGTAGAGATATGGCCATCAGACCTTCTCTTCTCCTCTACCAGGGGATTACAACTACAATATTAAGAATACAATTACAATTACTTTAGTATATAGCCTATTTCACTATTTCATCGTGTTTAAGAGAAATTCTTTCTTGACTTTTATTGTTTTAATACTTCTTTCGCTCCTTTATATTCTCTTTGCTTATCTTAATTCACTTCTTTTTTCTCCTCCTTCTTCGTTTTCTCTATTTCTTTTTCATTCCTTCTATATTTTTTCTGCCTTACTTTTATTTGCTTCTTTTTCTTGAATCCGTAAGCCGATCACTTGACTCGGCCTGCAGACATGGGGGGTATGACCTCCGCTAAACTGGCAGGTCTCCGGATACATTCAAATGATACCGCACCACTCGACTGCAATCAAATTAATGAATGGCTGCTGTTCCCCACAGCCAAATTGGGGGCTTCAAAGCGGCCGGCCACAGTGATACTCGCATCGCAGTGATACTATTGTAATTGGTGCGGGGAGTTGGCCGCGACGAATTCGTCCATCCCGACCGACGCTGCGGCTCAGCTCAGCCGGCGTGTAGGTTTGAGGAGTGGCGAGATAACCGCACCTCTGCATCAGCAACTCGCTTTACGAGCGACGAGAAAACTGATAACTTCCAAAATAGAGTACCTTTAATGTGCAATGTGTCACAGGCCGACAATCATAGTACGGTCCGTTACCATCCGTTTCGTGTACGAAGAGTGTCCGAAAATTCAGGTCCGGTTAGCAAATTAAACAACGTTCCTCATGAAGATGACATGCCGGTAGTGACATTTCTGAAGGCTGGTTCACAATAAACCGGGAACGGAAACGACAATGAGAACGAGAACGGAAATAATGTTAAAATAAATGCTTTTAAATGTGAGCATTCACAATAGTTAATTGTGAATGCTCACATTTAAATACGTTTATTTTAATATTATTTCCGTTTTCGTTCTCGTTGCTGGTTCACAATAAACCGGAAACGGAAACGACAATGAGAACGAGAATGGAAATAATGTTAAAATAAATGTCCGATACTGGCCAATTGTGTTATCTAGAAATTTCGATGTGGGCGAGATATGGAGGTCAAATTTTGCTTGGAGCTCTCAGAGAGACAATATTTCTACAATACGAAAGCCCCAATTATACTTTTCTTCCGCTACTATTACTATTAAAACCACTGCCTTCGTCCGGGTTTGAAGCCGCGGCCTCAGGATGCGAGCCGGGACGAGTGAGTTCGAGGGCCCTTAGCTTCCGCTCTCGAGTTCCAATTCGACAGCGCTTTCGCGTCAATTTGTGTGGGCTCGAATTCTCGGATTCCTTCTGAGGCGTCTACGCACGCATGCAAGGGACAGATTCTTCCAGTCACACGGGGCAAATTTATAGTTGGGGCCGGGAAACATATTACTCATCTTAATAAGATACTAATTAAAAATGTTTACAGCTCATTAGGGCATAAGGAGGAAGGACGACATGGAAACAGCGGCCGGCCGCAGCAAAGCGACGCCCCCGGCTATCGGGGAGGACGATGCAAGGAATCTGATTTATTGGGCGGCCGGGATTATTCATAATTGCAGGCAGGCCTATGTGTAGCACGAGGCAATTTGAGGGAGAGAAACAGGTTTTCCAATTTGTTCTGTTTGTAACGTTCCAAGGAAAGTGTTTAGTGAAATACAGAACGCTGACACAAATGTGAACTTTCTCAGAAGGTTTTTCTACGCTGAGAGCTCTCGATAGGCTATCTAAGGAAGTTATTTCTTGAACAAAGCGATATCGATCACTCGAGCAACATCGGAGACCACATCCCTTTTCTGGTTCATTTATTCGCTCGTACTTAATTCATTTCCTACTTTTATTTTCATCGTTCCTTACAATTATTTTATTTTTTCTTTCTTTCTTTCTTCCTTTCTTGGCTTCCTTTCTCATCTTCTTTTTCTCTTCGTATGATTATATTTTTCTTTCATTCTCTTCTCTTTCATTTATTAATTCTTTGACAACATCTTTCCCATTCTTTCGTTCTTTCCGTTTTTTTTTATTTTTATTTCAACCTGGATCTCTTCTCTTTTTTTTTTTACACATTTCTCAGTTTTTACATTATTTTCTTCTCTTTCACTTCTCTTCTTCCTCTTTATTAATTTTTTCTTAATTTCAATTCTTTTTTACTCTCTCACGTGAAATATTAAAAGAAAGTATTGTAAAGTCAAGAAATATATAGGCCTATTTCAGTATTTTCACCAAAATACAAGTTTTAATCCTCCCTGAAATCGACAAATCGATTCGGACTGGGCACAGCTCTTTTCCTGTGCGCATAGTTGACTTCACTTAAAACTACTGCGCGGATTTTGATCATATTCACTATAAACCTACTGCAGGAGCGATTTGAACCCAAGACAACACATAACAATCACCGAATTATGCTCCAGGAGGCATTTTAACCAGACACAACACATCACATTGAACGCATTATGCTCCAGGAGAGACTTGAACTCAAGAAACATACAACAATGACCGCATTATACTGCAGGAGCGACGTGAATCCCAGAAAACATATCACACTCACCACATTATGTTGTAGGATCGATTTCAACCCAGGATAACATATCACATTGACTGCTTTATACTCCAGGAGCGACTTGAACCCAACGCATCACATCACACTGAACGCATTATGCTCCAGGAGCGACTTGAATTCAACACATCACATCACACTGAACGCATTATGCTCTAGGAGCGACTTGAACCCAACACATCACATCACACTGACCGCATTATGCTCCAAGAGTGACTTGAATCCAGCACATCACATCACACTGAACGCATTATGCTCCAGGAGCGACTTGAATTGAACACATCACATCACACTGAACGCATTATGCTCCAGGAGCGACTTGAACCCAACAAATCACATCACACTGAACGCATTATGCTCCAGGAGCGACTTGAATTCAACACATCACATCACACTGAATGCATTATGCTCCAGGAGCGACTTGAATTCAACACATCACATCACACTGAACGCATTATGCTCCAGGAGCGACTTGAATTCAACACATCACATCACACTGAACGCATTATGCTCCAGGAGCGACTTGAACCCAACACATCACATCACACTGAACGCATTATGCTCCAGGAGCGACTTGAATTCAACACATCACATCACACTGAACGCATTATGCTCCAGGAGCGACTTGAACCCAACACATCACGTCACACTGACCGCATTATGCTCCAAGAGTGACTTGAATCCAGCACATCACATCACACTGAACGCATTATGCTCCAGGAGCGACTTGAACCCAACACATCACATCACACTGAACGCATTATGCTCCAGGAGCGACTTGAATTCAACACATCACATCACACTGAACGCATTATGCTCCAGGAACGACTTGAACCCAACACATCACGTCACACTGACCGCATTATGCTCCAAGAGTGACTTGAATCCAGCACATCACATCACACTGAACGCATTATGCTCCAGGAGCGACTTGAACCCAACACATCACATCACACTGACCGCATTATGCTCCAAGAGTGACTTGAATCCAGCACATCACATCACACTGAACGCATTATGCTCCAGGAGCGACTTGAACCCAACACATCACATCACACTGACCGCATTATGCTCCAAGAGTGACTTGAATCCAGCACATCACATCACACTGAACGCATTATGCTCCAGGAGCGACTTGAACCCAACACATCACATCGCACTGACCGCATTATGCTCCAAGAGTGACTTGAATCCAGCACATCACATCATACTGAACGCATTATGCTCCAGGAGCGACTTGAACCCAACACATCACGTCACACTGACCGCATTATGCTCCAAGAGTGACTTGAATCCAGCACATCACATCACACTGAACGCATTATGCTCCAGGAGCGACTTGAACCCAACACATCACATCACACTGACCGCATTATGCTCCAAGAGTGACTTGAATCCAGCACATCACATCACACTGAACGCATTATGCTCCAGGAGCGACTTGAACCCAACACATCACATCACACTGACCGCATTATGCTCCAAGAGTGACTTGAATCCAGCACATCATATCATACTGACCGCATTATGCTCCAGGAGCGACTTGAACTCAACACATCACATCACACTGAACGCATTGTGCTCCAGGAGCAACTTGAATACAAGATCTCTTACACGAAAGAGTAAACCTCTATGTCAGAACCGTTTCTTATACCACAGACACAATTTTAAATCTGTTATCTCAGATTATGTAACATGAGCCGTTTTAAATACGGAATTTTCCCACAGTAAGCCTAATGGTTAGCAATATACATAATGCATACGCATATCTCGCCAGACGTTTTGCAAGGATCTGGACTACAAATAAAATTGATTATCTCCCGCCTTATGCCTGTCCCTTGATACTTACTTACAAATGACTAAGGATCCCACAGGTTCACTGCCGCCCTCACATAAGCCCGCCATCGGTCCCTATCCTGTGCAAGATTAATCCAGTCTCTATCATCATATCCCACCTCCCTCAAATCCGTTTTAATATTATTCTCCGATCTACGTCTCGGCCTCCCCAAAGGTCTTTTTCCCTCCGGCATCCCAACTAACACTCTATATGCATTTCTAGATTCGCCCATAAGTGCTACTTGCCCTGCCCATCTCAATCGTCTGATTTAATGTCCTTAATTATGTCAGGTGAAGAATACAATGCGTGCCTGTCCATTTATATTGCTAAATACTGATGTTGCCATGAAATCCGTCGATATCTTAGTGCCCTAAAAGCCTTAATAAACTTAAGATAATATACCTATTAGCTACATCATTCTATTCTAATACGATAAATGCGTCACATTTTTTATGGAATCTCTATGTATTTATTATTCAGATTTTATTAATACTCGGGCAAATTTAGAACGTTTCTCCATATTTTTGTCATGATTTCCCTGAACCCCTTCTGTTGGATAAGTATAGGTAATTCTTGTAAATTGAAAGCATTGCAGTCACTCAACGTGTAGCGGCTGCAGCATCACAGAAAAAAGAGAAGAAGGCAAATATATATCTACTCGAGTGAATAAATATTTACGTGCCTCCAAATATCTAGTTAATTCGTTCCGAACATTTTGGACGGATCCTTGCTTTAAATGAACTATAATCAGTAGGATTTGTGATGTTCAAAACATGCCAAGGAGCAAGTTTAGCCTTTTCTATTTATTTCACAATTGCTTCTGGGCTTAGTGACTGTAGTTTGGAAGCGATACTAAAATAATAAAGATCACATTTGTAATAAATGTGAATATCCCACTTCAATGACGGCCTTTTCCATACATAGTAATGTTAGGAAGTCGCGTACGGGAAAAAATGGTAGAAACATGTGCAAAATTTATGATATAAAAGAGTCCTGCCCCTAAATTTGTGAAATTCAGTGAAATTTTTTCGGATATTCAACTTTCAGCTCTCGAAGTAACAAAACGAATCCACATGAGTAACGTATGCACTGTGATTGTGTAGTTTGTGCACCCATCCATCCATCCATCCATCCATCCATCCATCCATCCATCCATCCATCCATCCATCCATCCATCCATCCATCCAAAATGTTAAAGTGTTAGCGCCAGAACCTGATAGATCTTCAATTCTTTTGAGCCAGTCATATTTGGATAGCTCAGGTTCAGTTGTTTTAACTGACCATGTATGTAACGGACCCAAAAGACTTGCAACCCTTCAGGTATTGGAAGACATGATCCCGATGATGGAATCAGTAAACAGTTCCGAAGGGCTGAAGATATCAAGCACATAGTTGGAAAACTGGGTTCATAGGAACAGATTATATCCATTCCATATAGACTGAAATTTGAGCGTTGTGTCGAACGTAGAAGAAAAGAAAAGTTACGTTTCATAAGTTGGTCCAATTACTGAAGTACGATTATGATATGCACCATGCAAATCAAAGCATGCACAATTGGTACGATACAAGGGTCAGGCGGAGTCGTCCAAGTCCCTCTGCAGTAGCTCCCGCTTTGATTTGCAGAGAGAAGTGTGAAGGGTGTGGCCAGTAAGAGACTCAGAACCAGCAGCATCCCCCGGGCGAAGGCGTCATTCTCACAACTGCGATATCCCCATTCACCCTCTTAAGTCGAGGGTGAGAAGTGGTCTGTAAATAAGGAATGCAGGCAGCTACGTCTGCAGTCGGACGATGCAAATCGCCAAAAATGGAGTCTGAGGACGTGTGGCGGACAGCAGAGAGGGGCTCTCATGTTTTACAGATCCACACTCAGCAAATACAACAGAACTGAATATCATGTTCTAGCTCTGGAATGAGAAGTTAATATATTATGTACAAGTACTCTAATACAATTTTATATGACATACAGAAAAAGAAATGCTAAGCAATGCTGATGTAGAGTGACTCCTTCAAATTCTATTGTCGGAATTTCGATAGAACGTAATGGTCATAAGAATGCTAATGCAAAGCTCAATAGTGATCCATGTAACGATCCTGTAGGCCTACTTATTAAACTTTCGAACCATTGCGGTCCATCAGATTCTGCTGCCTTTTCTTCCAATATTCCTGAGGACTACTTCGGTTATGTAGTGGCACACTTGAAAATATTTTCAATTGCGATTAACCAGGACGTGCATTTCCTTTGAATTCTATGTATAATCGAAGTTCTAGAGGAATGGTTTCATTTATGCCCCTCTCATTTATGGAAGACAGATTCCAATTTTTGTTTTCGTTTTCATGGCGTTCTTAATGCCTCAACAATTTTTCACGGCGCCCCTAAGGCAGTACATATAGGCCATCCTTAAGTAAAACAGTGACGTCCGTCTCCCATTTTCCAACGAAACACGGACATATCCCATTGTTTAACTTACATATAGGGGTATAAATTAAACTGCGCACACGGACAACTATAACATGATTCTGAATAATTAATATTTTCGATAATGAGTGAAATCTAGTTTCTTTTCCAACCTGTAGCGTTTCCTTAAAGCTAACACGGAGCAATCTTGTGTTGGTCAAATACATATGGGATCTCGGAAGAGAAAGCTTTTGCGAAGAAAATGAGACACCGGGAAAAAATTGTAGGCCTATACATATAATATTCGATATGAAAGCTCAAAAGTTCCCTTTGCTCTTCAAGAGGGGTAAAACGTGACACTAACGGAATTGCCTCATCATCATTCAATTTCAATTGAAAGAAGAGATGTCACTAACCATTGGAAAAAGATAGCCTACATGAATGTTTGATAAATCACTTTCATGGTACAAGCATATTCTAAGCATTGAATGTATAAATAATTAAAAAGAACAAAAACAGGAATTGTGTGGAGATGGACAGTGAAATAGAATTCTTGAATTGTTACTACTGTAGGCCTACATATTTATTTTTTCAAGATGCTGTTCAGCGGCTTTGGTGAGTTTAGGAGCCTTGAAGAAGTGTGCCTGTAGTTGAAACTTTTTCAGTACCAATAGGCCTATGTTAGTCTAGGGTCTTAATGGAGTCAAAATAAATTTGTCCAAAACATAAAGATTATATTTTGCAATATTTCATTAAAAATGTAAGTCATCTAATAGGTGTTCCAGTTGAAGATGGAAATATACGGTTAGTCTATTATAAATCAAATAGGTTATAAATATTAATTCTGACATCATAACGCCGGAAATATTGACGGAATTTAAATGAAAGCTACATAAAAATTGTTGTGTAATGTGCTGCATCTAACACTGAAGTCATTAGCAGAAGTTAAATGAAATTACTTTTGTTTTTCAACGAAAAGTGCACAAATACGAATTAATAAATTTTAGAACTAAAATGCTCAATAGATAAATACGGTATTAAGACATTCGATTAGTAAGAATGAACCAGATTTTTCATAATTTTTTCATATAGTCTACTTTTGTCTTAATATGAGTGCTAATTTTAGTTTTTGTTCTCTTCTTTTGGACGTAATCTCCACAGTTGTAGAAGTTCACATGGAAATCCGGGTTCTGATCTGTGAAATACTGAAACTGAAGTGACGTTTCCAGTGAGAGCATTCTGCTGGAACCAGAACTGGAACTCCAAGCACTCGCAGAGCCCCGCTAACAATTATAACGTTATTGCAGACCTAAGAACATGTTAGTTGGATGGGACGTTTTAGCGCATCTCCGTGAAAATCACTTTCCACTTAATCAATGGGGTAGTCGGTTAACAACCGAGTCTTTGTTCAATTTATAAGTCTTATCTTAATTAATGACAGTTACGACACGCTAACAGCATTCCTCCACAGCTCTGTTTGCGCAGAGGAGAGAGAGGCCTCGGTTGCCGCTTCATTGTGACCCATTTCGATCGCGAGCTGTACAAGGGAACGAGTTCTCTCTCTTCTTCCTCGGCCAACAATTATCCCTGAAATTTCGAGTCACCGATTTCGACAGAAATATCAGATTTCACACTTTCTCTGGCAGCATTTAAATTAACAGATCATGTTGTAACTTTTCCTTTATTAGGACCAATTGAGGCGTTCAGAAGTCAACATGATTAACTCCTTTTCCAAAGATTTTGAGATATTTAAGGTTAAATTTGAATACACATAATTGATTCTGTGTTGTAGTCAAGAAGAATATTGCATTCTGTGGGCTTTTTACTGAACTATTGAGTTAATTACATTGACCACTAAAAATATGGTCAATTTAATACATTGCCAACATAGAAACTCTAAAATAGCCAAAAGTGGAGTTAATCATGCTGACTTCTGAACGCCTCAATTAGCAGTCATGTTTCATACTGGAAATATACATTTTTGTGTTAAATTCCTTAAACATAGTTTCTTTGTGCTGAAAAAGAAAAACGAGGAGTTTATACCGAAATTTTATTAGAATTGGTAGGGCTACTGGAACTGGAAACATACATCAACCAAGGAGCTGGACAAGGATGTGGCATGCCACTAATATTGTTCAGTATTTATGTAGATGACCTGATTAGATAATGGATAATGGAGAGAACATCCCAGAGAAATATGTAAACACTACGTTGTTCCGGATGCCAGGTCAGTGACTCGTACTAGGGCTAGGATTCTTAGGTAAAATGTTTTATTTTCACTGTAATAGAAACTCGTAATTGTGTTTTAAGTTTCGGACAAGGTCATCTGAGCACATATTTTAAAATATATTTTACATAAGACATATTTTGAATTTTTTTATGTAAATACATATTTTCAAATATTCACACAAAACACATAAAAAAATAAGTTTTCATCAAATATTTTTCGCCAAAAGCCCAATTTCAGATTAATCATCACCAGAATGTTCAGAGCAGTTGCTTAGATGTGACAGCTGACAACTTTTTCTCGGAATTGCCTTCTGTGGACCTGTGGAACTGCAGTCTGCTCTCTCACCACAAAAAAATTGTACTATAACACACATAAACATTGATGTATCATTTAGGAGTGCCTTCTAAGTCATCATGATTCACGAAGCAATTATAATTTCATAAACATCAGCTGGATCTATTTTCATTTCCAATCATAAACGTGTCTGTAGGAAGTGCATGTCAGCGCGCTCTTTTTCCCAGTACAAGGCAGTGTTCCGCGATAATCGCCAGTCACTTGTGATGAACAACTTGAGGATGAATCTCATTGTGTACTGGAATTCTTCAACAGTTGGCGAGACAGCGTAATTTATACTGGTGAGTAGGCCTACTGCAAATTATTTATATTCACATAAAATAATTGAAACATAATTATATATTTTTCCTTTTTAGTCACACATTTTCCCGATTTTTAGCACATACAAAATAACGAATAGGGACGAATGGGGTTGCCTTTGCCCGAAACCTGAGTACGAGCATTCCCAAACCACACCGACTGATTACACTAATGTTTGCAGCGTACCCAGGTTTCGAGGAGACAACTCCACTCGTTCCTCCGTGCGCCGCCAGCCGGGGTTCAGGGAATGCTTGTGAATATTTGTCGCCGAACGGTCGCGCTCGTGTACTAGTACAGCACGCTGCATCGTGAACTTAATCCGGTCTATGGTAATGATGGCCGGCCCTAATATGTATATAAATGATGGCGAAATGAGTTCGAGGTCCAACACCGAAAGTAAGTCAGTATTCCAATTCAATTTTTTTAAGGGAAAACGTATGAAAAGAACCCCGACCAGGTATCTTACCCATCTAGGATTTGAACCTTATCCCAGGATATTGTAAGTTCCCCTAATTCGAAAGGGTTCAAAATTTCGTCAATATAAATTCCACTAAGGACGGAACAGGTAAAATGTTGGGCACAAGTAAATTTCCTTAACTCCAGAACCATCCAGCATTAGCCAGAGCACATAACAAGGTTCTGACCGTCTTCCAAAAATTATTTCAGTTTTCCTTTCGTCGATGATTTCTCGTTTATTTATTTGAAAAGTTATAATAGGAGACAGACTTCACGAAATCTGGCCGTGATATTTGACCATTGTTATATTTTCTATTAAAATCCTGTGGACCCGCGTTCC
The DNA here is from genome assembly GCF_040183065.1 of Periplaneta americana. Classification (NCBI taxonomy): domain Eukaryota; kingdom Metazoa; phylum Arthropoda; class Insecta; order Blattodea; family Blattidae; genus Periplaneta; species Periplaneta americana. The sequence continues at coordinate 10,680,391 of NC_091126.1, read as the reverse complement.
ATCCCCCCGCATTCTCCCGGTTTACAACTTGTGTGGAGCACGCGCTAGGTCCAGGTAACACAGGGTTTCTCCTCGAGCTCGGGTTTCTCTGTGGCTCTCAACAAAGCTTCACCAACATCTCATCGCAGGTGTAACGCAGACCAGCCTCATACGGCGCACACTGCATATTAGTCTACACAACTGGCTGCATATGGGTGAATGATGAACAGCCAAGTACCCACCATTAGTAAAAAAAAAAGTTTTACTTATACGTTTAATAGTATCATTGTGGGCTTATTGGAGTCTGTCTACTGGCACGACCCCAAGACGTTAATACCTTTAACAACAGTTCTTTTTTAACGATAATCGACATCTCGTTCGGCAAGTTCTCTTCTTAGCATTTTCTCTTTCAGTGTCGATAACATTAAATCGATAAGCGTTGCCAACGTATTGCAACCTTCTTGGACTGTTTCGCTGTAGAGCGAAAAACTGCCACGTCTTTTTTTGTGGTTGAACTCTATACTTACTTACTGGCTTTTCAGGAATCCGGAGGTTAATTGCCGCTCTCACATAAGCCCGCCATTGGTCCCTATCCTGAGCAAGATTAATCCATTCTCTATCATCATATCCCACCTCCCTCAAATCCATTTTAATATTATCTTCCCATCTACGTCTCGGCCTCCCTAAAGGTCTTTTCCCCTCCGGCCTCCCAACTAACACTCTATATACATTTCTGGATTCGCCCACACGTTCTACATGCCCTGCCCATCTCGAACGTCTGGATTTAATGTTCCTAATTATGTCAGGTGAAGAATACAATGCGTGCAGTTCTGTGTTGTGTAACTTTCTCCATTCTCCTGTAACTTCATCCCTCTTATCCCCAAATATTTTCCTAAGCACCTTATTCTCAAACACCCTTAACCTATGTTCCTCTCTCAAAGTGAGAGTGCAAGTTTCACAATGCCTTAAATAAACTTCAAGTCCACACCTGTGGAGTAACGGTCAGCGCGTCTGGCCGCGAAACCAGGTGGCCCGGGTTCGATTCCCGGTCGGGACAAGTTACCTGGTTAAGGTTTTTTCCGGAGTTTTCCCTCAACCCAATATGAGCAAATGCTGGGTAACTTTCGGTGTTGGACCCTGGACTCATTTCACCGGCATTATCACCTTCATCTCATTCAGACGCTAAATAACCTGAGATGTTGATAAAGCGTCGTAAAATAAACTTCATGGCTTAGCTAAAATTAGGAAAATTTACCACTGGAAGGTAGAGCGCTTATTTTTTGGGAGAATTTACTTATTTTTATTATAATTTAAGGAAATTTACGTTTACCCCCTATCCCACTCATTTCACAGTCAGACATACTAACCGTTACTCCATTTTGAAATTTAAACTTAAATAAACGTGAATATTATTCTGTAAACGTTAAAGAAGTAGATTATGACGGAAAGTAAAAACGTACAATGAGAAAAACTCTATCGTCATAGGTTCAAGATTATTAAACGAGATAGCTTTAGTGTTGAGTAAGATGCTATATTCCTCTGAAATGTATTAATAGGCCTATGAAACTCACTGTTTCATTGAGGGGCTTTATTTCTGATGAGAATATCAAAATATCGTAATAACCATCATCACAGTCATCGGAGAACGGGAATGAAGCGAGCCAGTGGCTAGGACCTGTGCTGGAGCACTAAGAGAGACAACAGACGAGGGATGGTGTCGAGGCGGAATCTCTTTGTGACGTTGCGCTCCGTCTTATATCAATGTTTACATCTGAGTTTATGAATCATTGAGTTAGATGTCTAATCTGTGATCATTAATCCACGGTCCTGATTCGAAACCCCTCCCATATCGAGAACCGGGCTCACTAATCAATCTGGGAGATGCAGACTATGGTCTGCTGGTCGCCGCCACAGACAAATTACTCATTATAACTACCATTATTATTATTATTATTATTATTATTATTATTATTATTATTACTATTATTATATTATTAAAATATTTACAACTATTATTATCGACATTTCACTGTATTTTATTATATCACTTCTCAGTACCAATATTTAACATGAACTTTTATTATCATTGTCTCTTGTAGAAATAGTTGAGTTACTATTAATGGAAAACTGTCTCCAGCGATGATCTTATGGTATTAAACAACAAAATTATCAACAGTAATCTCACTAGAGGTTTTGACTTATCTAGAGAAAATCAAAACTCGAGTGGGATTTAATTGACTATTACACGATTAGAAGAAAGTATATAAAGATTAGAAGTAACAAAGTACTCCAATACAATAAAATATTAATTGACTTACGAAAATACAACTGTCTTCAAATGTATTATTGTATCATCTCGACATTACGCTAGATGGCAGTAGCAGTTTTCTTGTTATCAGTTGTGCCAACTATGGAATCTTCATTGAACTCTGTGGACGGTTACTAGTCAAGAAGGCTTTGTTGATTCAGTTTCATTTTTATTAAAACAGTAGCATTCCACTTCAATCATCCGGATCCGAGTAATCAACGTCACTTGACAGATGATTTTCAATAAATCTTAGTATTAAACAATCTCTGATACGTGACTATCCATAATTATATAGCAGAAGCTATAACAAACATAACCTAAATAATATAAACGAGTGTTAGAAAAGTTGTAATTAGGGATGATGAAATAAACAAGAAACGTTTTAATTAACGATGATAAAATATAAAATAAACATGAATAATTTTAAAAGAAACAATTATTGAAAGTACAATTTTCAAATTTGAATGTTTTAGTGGTTGATGGTTCAGTTGACGTTATATTGGACGTGCGCGTAAAAGCAGTGAACTCGTTGATGTACATGGTATATCCCTCAACTTATTCAGGATTTCCGAATGGTGCTCTTCATTTACTTGTAAATAGGGTTTCAGGGAAAAAGCATAGCTATGACCAGTGATCTTTATTAATTCTTGTTCTTGAATGCCAATGCGAGTCATATTTGAAAGTGCTGTGCATTGACTGGAGTGGTTTGTAATTTTCTGTTTTTTGACGTCCAGACCAGTGCAGTTTGAAATGTTGGCAAACAAAGAAACAAATTCTAGGGTAGTGATAAAAATAAACAAATGCTAGGGACGCGATAAAATTAAACAAATGCTAGGGAAGCGACAAAATTGTGCGATAAGCATCCATGATTAGTTGAAAGACGTCCTTTCGTACCGTTTTATTAGTCAAAGTAGTGTGACGTAGTAAAAGTGTAATAGTCATTGAAATAACGCTGTGACATGTGTGAATCAAATTAATGTTTCTCCCTTCGCAGATTCATTGCCTAACTATTCATTAAGTTATTTATGTAGCTTTGACAGAATTTTATTTATTTATTTATTTATTATTTATTTACTTATCGATCTGTCTGTCCGTCCGTCCATCCATCCATCCATCCATCCATCCATCCATCCATCCATCCATCCATCCATCCATCCATCCATCCATCCATCCATCCATCCATCCATCCATCCATCCATCCATCCATCCATCCATCCATCTATCTATCTATCTATCTATCTATCTATCTATCTATCTATCTATCTATCTACCCATCTATCCATCCACCCACCTACCTACCTACCTACCTACCTACCCACCCACCCACCCACCCACCCACCCACCCACCCACCCACCCATCCATCCATCCATCCATCCATCCATCCATCCATCCATCCATCCATCCATCCATCCATCCATCCATCCATCCATCCATCTATCTATCTATCTATCTATCTATCTATCTATCTATCTATCTATCTATCTATCTATCTATCTATCTATCTATCTATCTATCTATCTATCTATCTATCTATTTACTTATTTTGCTAATAATTGTAACATAAGATACAATATATACAGAAAAAACTTTAGCTCGCTCCTGAAAGAGTAGAACTCGTGCGGATTCCTGAGTTGAAATTAATAAATATATAATACAATTTGTTTCATGTCTACTACACAATAAGTATATATAAATTTAAATTTACAATTTTTCAATTTTTATAAAATCCATACATAACCTTTTAAATTTAATACTAAAACTATTAGAATTGACAAGATTAGGATATTTAAACATAAGTTTGTTATATATTCTTGGGCCTAAATTACTACTATGATTAAATACTGCAGCAGTGTTGCATTTTGGTTCAAACAATCTTAAAGAATTCATGCCTTTTGTTTCAGAACTATGAGAATACAGTTCAAAGTTATTTCGATTTTTATATATGAATTTTATTAATACAATATAATAAATTTATCTTATGTAAAGAACATTAAAGTGTAAAAACAATTTTTGAGATGGAAAATCAATAGGTTTATGAAGACATATTTCAATTGTTTTCTTCTGTAATAAATAAAGTGGATAAAAACTTACAACTTCTGCCAATTCACTACTCATAATGTCATACAGTCACTTATGATTAAATACAAATAATGTTATGTAATCGGAGAGACACAAGAAAATTTATTGAAGTTCTTCATCTTTTCCCTGACACGCAAACTCTTATCGTGTATCGATATGTTACTGCAGGTGTAAAGAATATTTAGAACCGGACAAATTTACATAGCGAACATTATTATAATTTGAAAAGTATAGGTCTACTGATTCTCTAGCTCTGCATAAAATTTATTCACTAATATACCATAATTTTTACTCTTTCAAACGAAGCATGAAAGGAGAAAATGCATTTGTGCTGCAAAATATAGACTTCCAGAATTTCATTGAATCACTTAAGTGTAAGTTTTGAGCAGCAATAGTGTGTACTGAGAATATAAAATTTTAAGATTACAAAGTTATTCATTGCTGAGGAAAATAAATATTGAATTTAATTTATTTTCAGTGCTCGAAGCTGTATGACTCCCTTCAAATTAATTGAAACTTATCTTAATTTTTGTTATTATAAGTAATGCCTTCTCTGTGGTTTTCAGAAAACGAATATTTTTTTTTTAACTTTGAAGTACAGCAAATGATTTCATCTAGGTATGTGGGCCTATTTTGAATAACATTTAAATTAAATAAATTTTAAGCAGTAAACGTGATAAAGAAACTAACATTTTTTAAATGCTTGGGACATATTTTTACTCATTTGAAGCCAAACTATCATTCTGGTATATCTGTGTTAATGAGATGCGTGGCTTGTGAAAATGGAAAGAGAAAGAAAGATACGTTGCTGAATAGGCACAATGTATTAGACAGGATTTTGCTTGAAATTGTTTTCTTATTACGTTAAACATAGCTTACTCTTTAATGAGAAAGTAGGCTATGTGTTATTTACATTATACGCATTTCAATAATCCCAAGTAGGCCCTATTTGAAGGTTCTAAATGTAGTTAACCTAATTACGATTACTTTGTTATAAGAAATTGTTTTCTCAGTTGATTTTAGTCAATTATTTTTCCATGTTGAATTTTTCGTACACTGCTTTTAACACTTGAATATAAATAATTAATTAAATGACGATCTTACTCGTGTTAATTATGTAAGAATGTGCGGGTTACAGCTGTTTCGGTGCTATTTGACACCATCCTTAGAGCCTACTAGATCTCGGCGCTATCTCAACTCCGCTGCATGTTGAGTGGGTGCGTTCGTGTGATGAAGAGTTGTGTCAAATAGTGTGTGTGTTCTGAAATTGATCTGTGTGTTGAGAATTTGATTAGGGTGTGTTTTAGTGTGTCTGTATATTTCATATTGTTCTAGTGTCTTGAGTGTTTTGTTTTTGGGTTGTATGTGTAGGATTTCCATGTCTGTATTTATGTTATTGTATGTGTGGTTAGCATTAGTTCTGTGTTCGGCATATGTAAATGTATTGTGTCCTCTGGTTATTGCTTTAATGTGTTCTTTGTATCGAGTTTGGAATGATCTGCCTGTCTGTCCAATGTAGAAACTGTCGCAACTATTGCACGTGAGTTTGTATACGCCTGTGTGGTTGTATTTATTTGTTTGTGTGTTGAGATGTCTTTGTAGTGTGTTTTCTGTTCTGTATGCTATGTTGTATTTCTGTTTTCTGAATGAGGATGCGATCTTGTGTGTGTTTTTGTTTTCGTATGTTAGTGTGATGTATTTCTCTTTTGTTCTTGTGTTTGTGTTGTGTTTTGTGTGTTTTTGTGTTTGTCGAGTTTTTGTTTTGTTTTCCTTATGATGTTTTCCATTACGTTTGGGTTGTAACTATTTTCTTGTGCTATGTATCTGATTGTGTTCACTTCTTCATTGTAGTATTGTTGGCTCTGGGTATGTTGAGTAGTCTGTGTACCATTGTCCTGACTGCAGCATGTTTGTGTTGTGTGGGGCGATTAGATGTGTTGTGTATGTGTGTGGTGGTGGTGGTTGGTTTTCTGTATATTTTGAAGGAGTGTTTGTTGTCAACTTTTGTTATGGTGATGTCTAGGAAATTTATGGAGTTATTGTTTTCAAGTTCTGTATGGTTGTGGAGCTTGGACTCTCACTTTAAGAGAGGAACAGAAATTAAGGGTATTTGAGAATAAGGTTCTTAGGAAAATATTTGGGGCTAAGAGGGATGAAGTTACAGGCGAATGGAGAAAGTTACACAACGCAGAGCTGCACGCATTGTATTCTTCACCTGACATAATTAGCAATATTAAATCCAGACGTTTGAGATGGGCAGGGCATGTAGCACGTATGGGCGAATCCAGAAATACATATAGAGTGTTGGTTGGGAGGCCGGCTGGAAAAAGACCTTTGGGGAGGCCGAGACGTAGATGGGAAAATAATATTAAAATGGATTTGAGGGAGGTGGGATATGATGGTAGAGACTGGATTAATCTTGCTCAGGATAGGGATCAATGGCGGGCTTATATGAGGGCGGTAATGAACCTCCGGGTTCCTTAAAAGCCAATAAGTAAGTAAGTAAGTATTGTTTTCAAGTTCCAGTGTGTATTGGAGTTTTGGGTGTATTTTGTTTATGTATTGGTGTAGTTTGTGTATTTGTCGTTTGTTTCCTTTGTATAGTATGAGTATATCGTCTACGTATCTATGCTAGTATATTATGTTGTATACATATTTGTTGTGTTCATTGTCGAGTATGTATGTTTGTTCTACGTTGTGTAAAAATATCTCTGCTAGTATGCTAGATTCGGGTGATCCCATTGGCAATCCTTCTGTTTGGGTGTAGTATTTGTTGTTGTGTGTGAAATAATTATTTTTATGCTCGACCATGCCGAAATGTACTAATTATACATCTGGTAGCAGTCCTTTAATGCATGTCATTAAAGTACAGGTCTTCAGTGAATGATAACTCAGCTTACATGTGTTCAGCCAATGACAAGTCAGCTTTGTACCGTTATAAAACCGCAAGTATCCATTATTCTCGAATATGCAATCGAAAGGGAATTAGAGAAAAGTCACGGAGGCTGGAAATCCAATACTGTCGCAGAAGGTTATGTTCTGTTACTATAATAATTAGCGTTAATTGTAAATAATATTCAAATAAATTCAATTTGTCATCTCGTTTTTCAATGTCGAATTCAATAATCAAGGTTATAATATTATAATATTATCAAGTTCAACGGGACTACGTCAAGGTCAATGCCATTATTGTTCCCCGGAAAAAATCAATACTTTCGCGTCTGCGCACACCTCACAATTCACGACCTAGAACAAGGTCACTTCCGATCTTGTCAGTTACAAATAAAATGTATACATCTGAATACCGGTAATTTCAAGTTAGAAATATAGTCGAGCATAAAAAGTCGTATGAAACTCGCCTATAATGGTAATTAAGAAGCTCGTATGAAAATTATGAAACTCGCTTGCGCTCGTTTCATAAATACCCATACTTGATTCTTAATTGCTATCATTATAGGCTCGTTGCATAATGTACTATTATTCTTAATGGTAAAAGGACGAAAAGCAAATAATTGGGTTAAGAGAAATACAGTCCTCTTAGCACTGTGAAAAATAAATGTTTAGGCTATAGTTACAATAATATAAATCATGTCCGCCGAATGCAAATACTATTTGCTCGTATTTTCTCTGTGGTAAGGAACCGTAAGGTTCGCTGTAAGAAAAGGTCATCAGCGAAGACTGCGCACAGCTTTTAACACTTCGGTGTGGGCCGGCGCGAACACAACCTGCCCCAGTCTTGGACGTTATCAGCAGGGCATCTTCTGGATTTCACCTAATGTGAGGCAATAAAACGGCGTGTTTATTAACACTTGTGGCCATTTCTCAGGAAAAGGGTCTTGTTCCAGTGCGCGGTGTCCCGAAAACTCGACCGTCTATCACGGATATATTCGCCCCTTTTTTCACAGTTCCCTGACAAGCAGAACTGATGGCGAATGCCAGGCGCCTCCTGATTGGGTTCTTCATGTTTATCTCACTTCTGTAAGAAGAACCCGTTGCTCTAGCAAGAGGTTTAGCCGCACAGAGTGACTACATGTAGGCACAATGACTCTATTTAGGGATAAGCGGTTCAATGCTGTCTCACAACACCCAGATTAGATAGAAATGGAAACAGAAAATTATGCATGCGTATTAATAAAATCTTATACTTTAGAACTTTCATTACATTACTCTTCAGAGAGTTTACTCAAAGTGAAAGAAAACTATTAGTACATTATGCCACGAGCCTATAATGATAGTAATTAAGACGGGAGTATGTTTGTTTATGAAACGAGCGCAAGCGAGTTTAATAATTTTCATACGAGCGTCTTAATTACCATTATAGGCAAGTTTCAGACGACTTTTTATGCTCGACCATATTTCTAACTTGAAATTATTCAGAAGTATTCATTTTATTTGTATCTGACTGAAGATCGGAAGTGACCTTGTAAATTGTGAGATGTACGCAGACGCGAAAGTATTGATTTTTTCCGAGGAAATATGTCATTGACCTTGATGTAATGTAGAGAATAACATGAACTAATTTTGATATAACCTGGAAATTGATTTAGAATTAAAAAACGAGATGACAAATTGAATTTATTTGAATATTATTTACAATTAACGCTAATTATTATAGTAACAGAACATAACCTTCTGCGACAGTATTGGACTTCCAGCCTCCGTGACGTTTCCCTCGTTGTCTTTCGATTGCATACACGAGAATAATCGAAAACCTGAACTTTAATGAATAGGTGTACTTTAATGAAATGCATTAAAGGACTGCTACCAGGTGTATAATTACTACATTTCGGCATGGTCGAGCATAAAATAATTTAAAATAATGCAGTTTATTTTCCGTTAAAATGATTTCGATTTCACTAACATACTAATAGGTTTATCAATAGGCCTGAACATTCAAAAAGTTAGTTTTTAGCTGGGATTATTTCGTTTTCTTTATCCTGAAGTTTTTTCTGACTTTAAGCCATGTAGCCTAATCGCATGACAAAATTTAGGACTCACTCTGGAAAATGTAATCCTGCTATCACCAAATTTCCAGACGCTAGATAACTCTATAACTGATACAGCGTTGTTAAATACCCGATTAAAACACAGTTCTGAATTTGATGGATAGTCGTAAAATGCATTACGCTCGAGCGCAGCCTCCGAGCACGAATCCTTTTCGTTACTCCTGGTCTACTTCAATAACTTTCTGTACTGTTAAAAATGGTTAGCACGGAGACAAAACAGATGTAAAAATTACATGATGATTCGAAACAGAATTGTCTTAAAAAGGAGCCGTGCAGTTTGCAGACTTTAAATGTTGAATTTCGGAATTAATTTTATCATAAATCATCGACAAATCATCTGCATCGCATGCATAGAGACAGAATCCCAAAAGTCATGCTCCATTATCGTCCAAACGGGAAGAGATCTCTCGGTCGTCCAAAGAAGCGCTGGATTGAAAATTCAACTGTGAGATCGTAACAGGCCATTTGGCCTAATACTTGAAGGGAAGAAGAAGAAGAAGAAGAAGAGGAAGAAGAAGAAGAATTTTATCATAAAACTTACAATACATAATTTAAAAAAAAGTCAACAATCTTCTTTCGACAAAAAGAGGTAGACTCATCCATCCATCCATCCATCCATCCATCCATTACGAAGTGTCGGCTGTGGGATCCACTATGAGAATCTACTGTACTTTGATTCGAATCTCGTGGTTTCCCTTTATATGTACACCTAAATGTAACACGAACATTCACTCTTCTCTCAACAATTCTGTTCGGAACATACAATCTCTCACTAAGGCCTCCTCTCTTTCACACTAGGCGATGTATCGCGACAGGATCATCTTGACTGTCTGCGCATGCGCGTACTTGGTTAATAAAGAACAAACCTTACCTTTGTATATGCAAGCTGTGTAACCGGAGCACTAAAGAACTTTTTGATTTGACCTTCATTTTATCTGGAATGTACAAGCGATAATAAATCCAGATAAGGATCACGCTGGCTCTGCACGAGAGGTCTGCGCATGTGCCACAGCCAAACTGTTCCTGTCGCTAGCCCCTCCTCTCTTTCACACTAGGCGATCGATCGCATTGAGGACTGAAAGAACAACTAATCTCATCGACTGCACATTTCCCTCTCTGTCTTTCGTGTTGGCGCCAAGAATGAAAAGGTATTGTTTCCTTTGGCATTGAAGAATAAGGAACGTATCAGGGTAAGAAGGAAATATCACGTTTGTCCTATTAAGTTGCGTCTTAACGGGAGAGTATAATGTCTGATACTAGATCTCAGACACCTATTATCCGTGTTAAGACGGCCAGCAGTGTCGCCACATCAGCAGGCGAATTGCGCGAGAGCAGTGTCCGTGCAAGTTCTGTCCCCGTCAAGACATGTCTTGGATAATGTCGGCCACTGCTCTGTGAATTTAAGGAAGATTGGGAATAAGTGTCTGACAGTATGACTTGTCTGTCGGTGCTGCTACAAAGGAAAGCAAAATGGACTGATATGATGAAGGATGGTTGGAGCGGAGAAAAATTCTCTCCGCCACAGGAATTCGAACCTGGGTTTTCAGCTGACGCTGACGCTTTATCCACTAAGCCACACCGGATTTCAGTTCCGATGCCGGATTCAATCCTCTAAGTTTAAGTTCCACCTCTCAGTTTCCCTTTAGTGGCCAATCCTCATGCACTGTGTCACAGATGTGTGACAGTGGCACAATGTCCAAGACACTATGTGCAGAGGTGCACTCATTACGAGTGATTAAGTGACCGGGATCCGAAGGAACGAGCGCCGTCAGAAATCACTAAGTGATTACTTACGCATATCATATTAATATGATGTACCGAAGTACATATGATATGTCCGTGCATGAATTCTGCGTTATCATATGATGAAGGATGGGTGGAGCGGAGAACTCTCCGATACCGGGACTCGAACCCGGGTTTTCAAATCTACGTGCTGACGCTTTATCCACTAAGCCACACCGGATCCCAGTTCCGATGAATCCTCTCAGTTTATGTTCCACTTCTCAGTTTCCCTTTAGTGGCCAACCCTCATGGACTGAGTTCGGGCAAAAGAAAGAACTGTCAGTCTTCTTCACAATATTGAAACCTATGGAGCTCTTTGGGATGTTAACCGGAAGGATTATAGAAACAGGCAAAAACACAACAGAATATTCAAGGATTTTACTTAGGAAAGTAGTTGGTTGTTGGATGAAATACAAAGAAAATGGCAATGTCTGTACCTAGTAAATGATGAAGTAGGCCTACGTAAAAATAAATGGGTGCCGGCGCATTTGAAGTTCAATGAGCGAGCCAGAGGGAATATTCAATATTCTCGTGCTGAAACTTTTGGGAGAAGGAGCTGCATGTGTCTACTCTCACTAATGCGGTAAGTTTCTGCTAAATATTTATTTAATTGTTTATTTATTTATTAGTTAGTTTGTTTGCTTATTTATTTGTCTATTTATTTATCTATTTATTTACTTGTCTATTGTCCACACTTGTGCAGTAACGGTTAGCGCGTCTGGCCGCGAAACCAGGTGGCCCGGGTTCGATTCCCGGTTGGGGTAAGTTACCTGGTTGAGGTTTTTTCCGGAGTTTTCCCTCAACTCAATATGAGTAAATGCTATAGGTAACTTTCAGTGTTGGACCCCGGACTCATTTCACCGGCGTTATCACATTCATCTCATTCAATCGCTAAATAACCTAAGCTGTTGATAAAGCGTCGTAAAATAACCTACTAAAATAAATAAATACTTGTCAATTTATTTATCTATTTACTTCTCTATTTATTTATTTATTATCTGTTTTAATCTATTCATTTATTGATCTATTTATTTTGTTTGTCTATATATTTATTTTTGCAGTCGATGCGATTAGTTCCTATTTCAGTTTCCAAATCGACGACTAATGTCTGTGATGAATCGTTATGATCGATAGTCTAGTGTGAAAGAGGCGTAAGGGTATGCACTTTGTTTCATGAATTGTGGAATAGACTTTCATTCCCTTCCTGTGCTCATTCCACCATTGCTCTACCTTGGCCGCTCCTTCATATCACTCTTCCATTGTTCCGTCTTCGACATCGGGCAGCCTTGAGTAGGACGTGTCGTTAAATAAAGAAGCGAGGGTCCGAAGGGAGATACTCAGATAAAGCAGCTAAAAGTGCGGACACTGCGTATACGGACGAATACTGCACCGATACCATGAGTTATGACGCGGCAGGCGATCTGGGTGGCCACTCATGCGCACTCGTACGCTTTGTTCACCAAGAAGTTTTTATTTGCTCCTTAAGGCGAGTCGGGATTGATGTTTATACAGCGCAGCCAGCCCGGCTATTTTATTAGCGTCCTCTTTATAGCCACTTACTTATCACCTAATAAGCTCCCTATATATAAATAATAACAAATTTAAACGCATTCAAATCGCCCCATTGGCAGGCTAGTCACAAGGCATCGCACTCTATAATTACACTTTGTCAATTTACATGCAGCGTTTTTAACATGCAAATGAGTTCATTTTTGTGACATTGCAAGGTGGTTAGCGTATTATCTGTTATGTTTTGAAGTCACACGAAATGCAATAGCAATAATATTGTGGAGTCTCGGAACATACTTATAAAAAACCGAGGGTAGACTTACACTTTTAGAATGTTACAAAGTATTGAGTTGTCATCTATAATACGTGACAGTAAATGTTATCCCAGAAGGGCTCTCTTTGGTATTATTTTACAGGAGGGATTGGAAGATGTCTTATTTGACTCTCCGTTGAATATAAAGTAGGTTTATATACTGTATACTCCTTATATTTATCAATTGATTGATCTCGAGAAAGATCAATTTTAATGTTTAGTAATAAAACGACAGGATATATTACTACCAAAACAATTTAGAAAAGGAAAAGTGTCACTTTAGAAAACGTAAAAACAAACTGGATGCTATTTTTACCTAAAAGAAATTCTAGAAAATAAACCCGAATTCAATCTTCCTAATCACCTATTTTTCACTGAATTCGAAAACGTAGTAGGCCTATATAATAGTAAACTATATAAGATATGACCAGATAGCGAAACTTAGTGCCCGATGGGAGAGAGGCTAGTGGTTTCAGGTTAGCTGTGTTCTAGAGTCCCTCTACTGTGTACAGTAGAAGGAGGCGTGGGTCGAGCCCCGTTGAACTACTGTGCCTTACAGTAGTTGTTCGCTGTTTACTTGCTTTGTATTGTAGTCGACGAGTAACTTTTTTATTGGTTATTTTACAACGCTTTATCAACTGCGACGAGTAAAGGCTGGTTCACAATTAACCGGAAACGGGAACGACAACGAGAACGGAAATATTGTTAAAACAAATGCATTTAAATGTAAGGATTCACAATAGTTAATTGTGAATAATCACATTTGAATACATTTATTTTAACAATATTTCCGTTCTCCTTCTCGTTTCCGTTCCCGGTTTATTGTGAACCACCCTTAACTTAGATCATGGCTAGAGACCACTGAATTTAGTATTAATTAAAAAATCGTTATAAAAATATTATATTTCCCGTTTTATCCCTAATTAGTAATAAGATAATCGCAAAAATTTCATATAAATTTGAAAGCGATTTTTAAGTAAAAAAATAACCCTAGACGTCAAAATAATGATAAAAAGGTCTCATACAACAATTTATTCTACATATTAAAATTGAACAGAACTTTACGACACTCGGAGAGAAAAAAAACATTATTTGTATTATGAAACATCTCCTGTTTTTACTTGTGGAAAGAAAGAATAGCAGAAGTGACAATAATATTTGATGTCATTCTGCGCATACGGTCACTAACATTTAAATTATACATTGAGAAAACCTTTCTACGTCAAGAGATGCTCAAGGAACCCAGACACATTTCAACACAGCAGATGTAAATTCAGGGTAACTCAACATGAGAGTTCGTAATGCCTCAATCACGTTAGCTTTAACATTGGAAGTGTTGGATGATTGTTTCAAAAATATTTGTGTCAAAGTAACAAATGCTACACCGCAATAATTACTTTTTATATCCTTGAAGTAACTCTTTATTTCAACCTGTGAATGCATTAACATTATAAAATTTATCTGTGCAATATTTTCATGGTTGAATAATTTATTTAAATTTACAAACAACGAATATGAATCATGTAATTCGTGTTCTTCAATTTTCTGAATCACCAGTTTACTGACGTGCTTAAATAATTCTTATATTTCAGTCTATAAGTCGAAACTGAAATGGTTAATTAATTTTCCTACCGACTTCCCTATATTACAAAAAATTACTATATTAATTCTACGCTTCATGTCATTATACGAAAATCTATAGTCTCTACCTATCCCTCTCCGTCGCTGATTATGATTCTACTCACGCGCAAGTGAACAAACCCGTACCTACAGTGAGGATCAAGTGTATTCCTAAAAGTATAATTTGGCCGTCTCTTTGGTGTTGCCAACTAAAACAGTTATCACCAAAAAGGGAAAAATCATAATGCTACGTACTGAAATAATAATAATAATAATAATAATAATAATAATAATAATAATAATAATAATAATATAGTAATGAACAATAACAATGTCTTACTTATTTACCACATCTCATCTTTATGTTGCGAGGTGTTTTCTAAATGGTTCAATAAATTATGAAATAGTATATTTTCCTCCTGGACTTCTCGCATATTATGTTGGTAATTACGATTAGTATGATCTAATATTAAAATTTATTTTGTCTGGCAACATGAAATCCATTGCTTTAACTAAACAGCTTACGATTCACGAGACCTAACCTAAAAGTGTAGTTTGATCACGTGAAAAGATTAGTACGAATTCCGAAAACAGAACACCACTTCAAAAAGTACAGCTTACTTAAAAACTTACAAGCATTTTCTTTCTTAGGGAAGTCGCCATCATGCTATTTCCTATTTTGGACACTTTAATAAACTTCTAAACACGAATGAATTTCATTAAAATGTCAAATATATTTACGTGCATGTTTCATACGAAGTCGGTCTATAAAGTATTTCTTATTTAATTACACTTACCTGAATATAGTGTTGAATTGGAATCACAACGCAACAGAACTGAATTGTGTATTGATATTAATATCAATACCGGTATTACTAATTAATTATTAATTCACAAGCCTAGGTACTTGCATATTCATCAGTTTACTTTACTGCAAACCGAAGTTTTTGCTGCCAACATAACAGTTAGAAAATAACTACTAGTTGTAGTATTTGTCAGTACCCGAAATTCTAAACGAAGTTAGTAAAAGGAAATTGAACCTGAGAGCATATGTAATAATAGGGAAAAAATGGTTAGGTTTCAGCCTTAGGGTATTAAGTAAGCTAACCCGGACTATATATACTGCATAGCAAACCTGTTACATCGCAGCCTGGTTATGACCAATTATGTAAGAAGGAAACATTTCACCAAAATTAATAGACGCTATCAGAAGTTTGTATCAAATTTCCAGTATTTCTATCGAAGTTTCATGTAACAAAATATCAGATAAATTTCACACTACTAAAGGAATAAGAATATGTGTGGTCTATCTTCAATTCTTATACAGTAGAACTTGGTTATAGCGACCTCGTTTTGTGCGACACCACGCCTATAACGTCAAATATTCTGTGGTCCCAACTAATTCCCCATAGGACATATGCTTTTCTACCTTGCTTAATACGACAAACGTATATGCGTCTACCTCGCATATAACGTCATTTTCAACCTCAGTTTGGAATAGAATTTTCTAAGAACCAAAGTATTTTAAGAAATATTTTGATAAAATCTGGCAAATCCTTTACTGTTCCCTTCTGTCATAGACCTCTGGAATGCAGGCAGATTCCCCATCCCATTGTAACCTGCCCGAATTCATGCGATCAGTTTCGACAGGAAGTTTTCACTAAGTGCACGCATTTTAACGCAGTATGGCCACTAAAGAAGTGAGTGACACTTTAGAAGCCATTAGATCTGTGAACATTTATATGAAGCTAGAGGAGGGGAGTATGAAGCTAGGAGAAGGAGCAGTGAAATTGCAACTGAAATAATGAACAACGAATTTAATTTAGAAATTGTATATTGGGCAAGTAGGAGACAACAGAGTAAAATGACTGATTACTTCACTCCTCAGTAAATAAGTTTGGTGAGTAATGAACAAACTGTTTTAATACAGAATACTGTATTTATAATTGTACGTGTATTTTATTGTTTTCATGGTATGCTTAAAAGTGAATACATAAATTTAAAATAAGCCTAATTATATTTATTATTTTTCACTTTCCACCTCACTAGACTGATAATATAAATCTCGGTTACTACGACACTTGTTTATAACAACATAATTTTCAAGGTCCCTTGGATGTCGTTATAACCAGGTTCTACTGTATAATGATTTACAATAACAATTTCATTAAAATAAATGTGCCAAATGTATGATATTGAAATTTGCTTAATTATGCCTATTCATCCAAAAATATATTTACTTTACGATAGACATAGACAGTGTACTTCATTCATTCATACTTTTCTGCCTAAAGGCAAGTCCCTCACTGCAAATCCAGCATTCTTCTTTCTTCCTTATTTTCCGCCTATCTCTTAGTCTCCGTATACGAACCCTATTACCTTAATATTGTCCACCATCTGATATCGTTTTTGTACTGAAATTCTCTTCCGTTCGCCATTACTTCCAATGCATCTTTCAGGAAGCAGTTTCTCCTTAATCATTATACAGCAAATTTCTTATTCTCTTCATGATCAGTTGCAGCGTTATTCTTTCTTCACCCACTCTTTCTAGCACAGCTTCATTTCTTATTTTGTCAGTCGGTCCATTTCACACGTCCATTCTTTTCTACATCCACATTTCAAATGATTCCAGTCGTTTTTCTTCAATTCGTTGTAATGTCCATGCTTCTGCCCCATACAATGCCACACTTCACTAGTCTCTTCTCTACTCCTTTTTATAGAGGTCCACAGGATATTCATTTTCTTCTAATAAAAGCTTCCTTTGTCATAGCTATCCTTCTTTTGACTTTCTGCCAGCAGCTCATGTAACTACGTACTTATAGAGCACCCCAAGTATTTGAAGCTGTCCACTTATTCTACTGCCTCATTTCGAATTCCTTTATTTTTTCTGCTAACCATGGCCTTCGTCTTGTTTGCATTTGTCTTCGTCCCATACTGTTCACAGCTGTCATTCAGCTCCAGTAGCATATCCCTCTTCTGCTAACATACCATTAGCGAATTTTATGCTCTTAATTCTTCTTCCTCCTACTATCACCCCATATTAAAAAAACAGTTCTTCACTAAATCTTCTAGAGTAGAACAGGATATATGATGGACATCCTTGTCGTATTCCTCTGCCTATTCCACTTCCCTCTGACATTTCTTCTCTTACGGTCGGCCTGAGTAGCGTAGTCGGTATAGCGCTGGCCTTCTGTGCTCGAGGTGCGGGTTCGATCCCGGCCCAGGTCGCTCGCATTTAAGTGTGCTTAAATGCGACAGGCTCATGTCAGTAGATTTACTGGCATGTAAAAGAACTCCTGCGGGACAAAATTCCGGCACACCAGCGACGTTGATATAACCTCAGCAGTTGCGAGCGTCGTTAAATAAACCATAATTTAATTTAATTTTTCTTCTCTTACACTGGATTTGACTCTCTTTAAAAAATTGAATTACTTTAAAAATTTATATTTAATTTATTTTGACCCTTAATTCTGGATGGAATTCAATATTGTTCAAGTGTAGTTCCTTCCCTACCTCTTCCCTGAATTTGAAAAGAAGAGTTCGAAGATATCACCAATCACCGACAAAAAGAATAACAAAAATGAAATACGGAATATCACAAATCCTGACACCGTCCATCCAACATTTAAACAAAAGTGCTAAAAATTTCATTGCCGGCTAGATTAAATTTCTTCCGGCTGTGTTTAAGATAGATCTAGTCGGAAAACGGCTAAATTGGCAACACTGTTATGAACTCCTAGCAGACGATCCCAGAGTCAAGTAGGCCTAAGTCAGTAATTGAGTCGGACTGTGTTATAAGCTCAGTGAGTCGAGTCAGAATCGGTACGGTGTAGATAACGGGCAAATGTTTGTATTTACATATAGATTATATAGGAATAATAAGAGCGAGCCTGGAACCTGCTTGCCCACTGGCTTCCAGCAGTTGTTAATAGTTTCAGGGGCGCGGGGGGGGGGGGAGGCGCGGGACCTAATGTTCGTGCTGCGTAACTTGACAGTACGCTGCGATCCTCTGCTTGTGGCTTCTACAACTGACAGAATCTTGTTAAGATTTCTACACAAACCGACATTTCTGTCCCCGCTTTCCCAGTGCTAAAATTTTTCGAAGTTACACCGAGATTTAACACACATAAATCGGATATTGCAGGGTTAAGCCGCTTATACACGAACAAATTTTCACACAATTTAACGCTTCACAAGACTTCCCAAGACTTGCTAATACTTTACAAGTTTATTTGTAGAATTACTTATTTACGAATGGCTTTTAGGGAACTCGGAAGTTCAGTGCCGTTCTCACATAAGCCCTCCATGGCCCATATCGTGAGAAAAATTAATCCAGTCCCTAGCATTATATCCAAACTCCCTCAAATCCATTTTTATATTATCGTCCCATCTACGCCTCGTCCTCCCCAAAGGCCTTTTCCCTTAGGAATCCCAACTGACACTCTATACGCATTTCTAGATTCACCCGTGCTACATGCCCTGCCCATCTCAAACGTCTTGATTTAATGTTCCTAAATATGTTAAGTGACATGTACAATGCGTGCAGTTCTGCGTTGTGTAATTCTCTCCATTCTCCTGTAACTTCATATCTCTTAGAGTCAAATATTTTACTACGCGCCTTATTCTTACGTAATTCATATGTATGTGATTGTCTTGAAGGTAAATAACATGTTCTAGTTGATCAAAGGTTTGACAATTTTTGGAAGGAATTAACCAATGGTATTCGAAAATATTACAGCGCCAAGAACCGCAAAATCACGGCGTCCTTGTCGAGAATGTTTGTTTGTGAGTTAATTAAATAATATAAATTAAACCAATACCTGTACGCAGTGGATTCTGCTGATTATCACAACAAATTTAAGGAAAAGAAGGAGAAAATTGCAAGTTGGATATCTCGAGTATAAATGCATGAATTTTTTATTGAAGAATATTCTAACCTACGACTACATTCTAGGCAAACAATAAATTATAAATGTTTTGTTTTAAACAATATGGAATTAGTAATATTCATTTTAGGGTACCTTACAGTTAAGTAATACAAATACTGTTTTATATAGCCTAGTTATTCTGCAAATAATCTACATACAGATATTTATATTGCAATATTTGATAGGTGAGCGCACATAGCTTACTATGAAATTGGAGCACATGTTTTGAGATATTGTCAAATCTTTAGCAAACAGATATCCAAAAATCTTTGTCATTATTCATAAGTCTTTGACAAGTTTTTGAAGCACATACGACAACCCCAAGCACTCTACGCAGCCTAATTATTATTATGAAAATCTTAGTCTTATATGGTTTACGAAAACTTCGACAGCACTAAAGAACTTAAATCATTATATAATTCTTATAAATTATTCACAATCAACAGAAGCAAAAATATTAATTCCCTTACTCGAGTATTTACTGTTTATATTTTTCTGTCGTGCTGCCATGTAAGTTACAGGCAGTTCCCTGCTCCTGCGCCTGCGCACGTACTCTGGCATTCAAAGACCTCACCCCTACTCATCGATAGTAATTCATAATTTGTTCGTGTAAGTATAGCTTCCTTAGTTATTACTTCTAGGAATAGATGGCGAAGATAAGTCAGTGTCGCCAATAATACATAAATATACCCGCATTGTAAAATTAAAAAGTTCAACCCTCTCTATTGATTGTAAGCAAACACTAGATTTAGCGGAAAGCAGCTGATATGTCAATTATGATAATAATTATTAAATTATAATTTATACTTAATCTACATCTACATTTTCCCTAATATCTTTTTACCCGTCCCAATAATGTCGCCCATTGAGAATTAGCGGAAATATTTCAAAGTTCTTATACAGTATCTTTGGTTCTGACTTAACCCGTGGTTACACTATCAGAAAATTGGAGGTTAGATATCTTTGAACGCTAGTGTACGAGGATTATTCCGAACAATGCTGTACAGTTGGAATGGACGCATGTTAGATCATTCAGTACTTACACATTGGGCACACTCAATAACAAAGCAAGTGACAATAAAGAATAATAAATATTAGACTACAGCACTATCTAACACTGCATTGATACAGTACACAAAACAGTAGTGGGCGTAGTAGTAGTAGTAGTAGTAGTAGTAGTATTAGTAGTAGTAGTAGTATTAGTAGTAGTAGTAGTAGTAGTATTAGTAGTAGTAGTATTAGTAGTAGTAGTAGTAGTAGTATTAGTAGTAGTAGTAGTAGTAGTAGTAGTAGTATTAGTGGTAGTAGTATTAGTAGTAGTAGTAGTATTAGTAGTAGCAGTAGTAGTAGTAGTATTAGTAGTAGTAGTAGTAGTAGTATTAGTAGTAGCAGTAGTAGTAGTAGTATTAGTAGTAGTAGTAGTATTAGTAGTATTAGCAGTAGCAGTAGTAGTAGTAGTATTAGTAGTAGTATTAGTAGTAGTAGTAGTATTAGTAGTAGTAGTAGTATTAGTAGTAGTAGTAGTAGTAGTAGTAGTATTAGTGGTAGTAGTAGTAGTAGTATTAGTAGTAGTAGTAGTAGTAGTATTAGTTGTAGTAGTAGTATTAGTAGTAGTAGTAGTATTAGTAGTAGTAGTAGTAGTAGTATTAGTAGTAGTAGTAGTATTAGTAGTAGTATTAGTAGTAGTAGTAGTATTAGTAGTAGTAGTAGTAGTAGTAGTATTAGTGGTGGTAGTAGTAGTAGTAGTATTAGTAGTAGTAGTAGTAGTATTAGTGGTAGTAGTAGTAGTAGTATTAGTGGTAGTAGTAGTATTATTATTATTATTAGTAGTAGTAGTAGTAGTAGTAGTATTAGTGGTAGTAGTAGTAGTATTAGTAGTGGTAGTAGTAGTAGTAGTATTAGTATTAGTGGTAGTAGTAGTAGTATTAGTGGTAGTAGTAGTAGTATTAGTGGTAGTAGTAGTAGTAGTATTAATAGTAGTAGTAGTAGTATTAGTAGTAGTAGTAGTAGTAGTAGTAGTATTAGTGGTAGTAGTAGTATTAGTAGTAGTAGTAGTAGTAGTAGTAGTATTAGTGGTAGTAGTAGTAGTAGTATTAGTGGTAGTAGTAGTAGTAGTATTAGTAGTAGTAGTATTAGTAGTAGTAGTAGTAGTAGTAGTAGTAGTAGTATTAGTGGTAGTAGTAGTAGTAGTATTAGTAGTAGTAGTAGTATTAGTAGTAGTAGTAGTAGTATTAGTGGTAGTAGTAGTAGTAGTATTAGTGGTAGTAGTAGTAGTATTAGTGGTAGTAGTAGTAGTAGTAGTAGTATTAGTGGTAGTAGTAGTAGTAGTAGTAGTAGTAGTATTAGTAGTAGTAGTAGTAGTAGAAGAAGAAGAAGAAAAAGAAGGAGAAGATATAGCATTATAGAGGCAAGTCGGATGAAATCGACAATAGACTTGCCGCCGTAATTTCACGTCTTTTCTCACAAGCCCCCTTATCCTACGTTTTCGTCTTATTCCTTAGAATTTCTGTGCCAGGGATTTAATAATGTATTACGTAAGTCCGAGTCTAGTTTTGTATACGTACAGTATGCTTTTTAATGTCTAGTAATATTTACATTATTTTCTAATGGTTAAATAACATGATATATTTAGCAATATGACAAAAGCTAGGATGTAAGTGAAGTATAACCACAGTCAAATATCATAGTCACGAAGCTTGAGGTGATTTTTTTTTTTTATTTCTCGCGATACAGTGCTTCAAGCGGTTAGCAACTGAGAGTACTAGGAACAATAGACAGTGCCGGTACTATTTCGAATTGTCTATGATGAGGCGACAGTAGCGATCCTAATGGCTAGCAACTAAAGTTCAACTGTCATTGGATGCATATTCCCTATGTATTGAGCTTCGTGACTGTATGTACTAGACTGTGGTATCACTATACGGAAAAAAGGAACATCTAAAGGAAGTTTCATTCATTCACAAATTTTGCTGAATAATACCGAAGTTTCAACAGTTTTAAGGAGGCAATAATATACAGTATTTTGTGACAACGCTGTAACTCACGTTATCGTTTCGCACAGTTCAGTTAGGTTAATACATTTTTGCAATCTTAAAAAATATCTATAATTTCAATTTTTGTTTTGAAATTTAGTGTTGAAGAATAATATTTCTCGTGAAAGAATTACACAAAAAAGTACCACATATACGTACACTGTTATTCTGCTTTCAACACTGCAGACATCGGATCAAATCTCGCGGATTCTAAGCTGGGTTAAGACAGTAGTGGTTATCCGAATCGACACGCCTCTTTGTTCGGTATTCTCGGGGAAGTCTGGTCAGCTACTTCCTGTTTCGGCAGTGGGAGAGACGTTGGAAGGAATTTAATCCTTGAGCCGTAAGTAGGTGATCCTGCTGTCGCAGCACGACAACGAAATGAGCCCGCGTTAATTCAGCCACGACCTATTCCATCCACCCGCTTGGTCATCTTACAGACGCAGGAGCTGAGCTGAGCTGAGGACTTCGTCGGACTTGCATATCAAAACATTACTAGTAACAGTCTTCTCTCTTGTTAAGAAGACGAAATGTAATTTCTCACTTTACATCATGAGGACTTACTATAACAATTCAACTCAGTGTATTATCGTTGCCACTCATATAAATTGAGGGAAAGAAGACAGGACGGACACTAGAAAGTTTTCTTTTCTCAATCGTACTATCAGGGACTGGAATGCTCTACCTGCAGACTTACTAAAGGCTTTACCAATAACCAAAAATGTATTTAAAAATAGGCTTAAGGACTATACTAATAGACAGTAGTATATTATACACACTATTTAAAGAGTGTAATTGATATGTTATTATTTGAAGTGTTGTGTCAGTGAAGTGTGAACTGTGTAGTGTTAGTGAAGTCTATTGTGTAAGTGAAGTGTGTTTGTGTCAGTGAAGTTCTATAGTTCATAGTGGCTGTGCAAAGTATTTGAACAGTGAAATGATTTTGAAGTGTTAGTGAAATCAGGACAGAATCAGTGCAGTGAGTGAGTTGATAGCGAAATAAGTGTAGTGCCGAAAGGTACTTGTGCAGGTATTAACTTAGGGTTAAGATACAAATTAGATTTACTTTAAATATTATTTTAAGTGATCGTGCTTCATTTAATTTAGGATGCTCCTTGTTATTATTATTATTATTACTATTATTATTATTAATAATCATTATTATTCATTATTACTGTTTTTATTAGTTGTGTTTATTATTAATTGTCATTATTGAGTATAATTAGTTACCACTGCCACCGGATATATACCCATTTGCAGTGTGAATAAATACATACATACATACATACATACCTACATACATACATACATACATACATACATACATACATACATACATACATACATACTTACATTGCGTAATTAAAAAGATAATTTATGAAATAATCTGCTTTCCACATTCACTCTTTCCATAAATACTTCCTTAATTGATTCATTAATTACCTCTTTCTTTGATTTCTTCATTCATTCATCATACACTCACTTCCTACTTCACTCTCTCATTCCCATTCCTACACCCTTTATCTCACTCAGACCTTCACATATTCCCTTCACTCATTCCCTCACTCATCTCTCCATATATTCCTTCACATACTCCTTCAATCATCACTTTTACACATTCTCCATTCATACCTTCGCACATTTCCTTACTCGTCACTTCACATATTCCTCTACCTCTCCCTCCACTCACTCCTTCACACATTACTTCACGTACTCCTTCAGTCATTGCTTTACACTTTCTTCACTTATGCCTTCACACACTTCACTCATCACTTCACTGATTCCTTCACACAATCCTTGAATCATTGCTTACACATTCTTCACTCCTCATTCCCTCACACATTCCTTCACTCATTCGTTCAATCATTGCTTTACAGATTCTTCACTCATCCCCTCACACATTCCTTAATGTATTCCTTCAATCATTGCTTTACATATCCTTCACTCATTCCCTCATACATTCCTGCACTCATTCCATCACGTATTCTTTCAATAATTTCTTTACACATTCTTCACTCATCTCCTCATACATTCTTTCACTCAATCCTTCACATATTCCTTCAATCATTGCTTTACATATCCTTCACTCATTCCCTCATACATTCCTGCACTCATTCCATCACGTATTCTTTCAATAATTTCTTTACACATTCTTCACTCATCTCCTCATACATTCTTTCACTCAATCCTTCACATATTCCTTCAATCATTGCTTTACATATCCTTCACTCATTTCCTCATACATTCCTGCACTCATTCCATCACGTATTTTTTCAATAATTTCTTTACACATTCTTCACTCATTCCCTCATACATTCCTGCACTCATTCCATCACGTGTTATTTCAATAATTTCTTTACACATTTTTCACTCATCCCCTCATATATTCTTTCACTCAATCCTTCACATATTCCTTCAATCATTGTTTTACATATTCTTCACTCATTCCTTCATTCTCACCTTCACTATTCCCTTCGCACATTCCTTGAGATAATCCTTCAATAATGTCCTTTCTTTCGTTATATAAATTTATTTTAGACAGGAGTAATGCATTCTTCCCCCATCGCATCAATTTGCCTATGATCCTAGAATTAACCTCTATCTCATATTTAAATTTACTCAAACATTGCCTAGTGCAAATTAAAAATAATATGCTGTTAATTCCTCCCCTCTATTTCCCTTGCATATTCCTTTCTAATTCGAACACATTTCCTAATTCCTCCAATAATCGTATCTAGTTTATAGTATAACAACTTAGGCTATGCGCATTTATAAGAAATTTGAAAAATATCATCATATGAAGTGAATGTGCCACAGTGCACGGGTTCAAAATGAATATGACCTGATAGTAAATTTCGCCCGTCGACCGAATTTACTGGATTCGTAATGAGATATGTAATACTGGCTTTAAAAGTTTAAGATTCAGAATGGAAATGGAAATATTTTCGTTGTCAAAATGTTCACACGTTTCATGAAACATGCATAATTTTCAATAATACATGAGAACGAATAAATAAATAGCAATAAAACAATTTATCTTCTATGCAATTAAACATTTTTTCGTTTACAGCAGAGGTATTACCGGCATATGCCATCAAATGTCTCAAAAAGTAGATCGTAATTCCTCCTCAAAACTCTTAAAAAATTTGAAGATCTCCCCGGAATAAGACTATAACCAACAAATCTATAGTACATTTTTCAGAAGAAAGGAAAATAATTTCTGGGGCACATTTCGTTAGGTCTATAGCCTATTTACTAGCAGAACAATTTCGCTAATCAGGGATACAAGTTTATTCAGCTATTAGATGCAATAATTTATTCTTATAAATTAACACTTCAAAATTACTTTTTTTTATCAGGTCACATACTTCATTAATTTGATGTTAGACCCTTTTTCCGAGGAGGTTTTCAATTTTGCCGTTTATTAAATTCTGGTGATAGTTTTTTATTTCTACACTTATATTCCCTTTTTATACAGCCACTCAAAGAAGTGGAAGAAGTTTTTTACAACTTTTTCTTAGTGTTCGTTCACTTGTTGTTTTCTTTGTGGATGTATGATTTTATAATCAATTTACCAATCATTAAATAAATAAATTAATTAATACATAAATTAATTAATAACTTAATTAACGATCGAACGAATGAATAAATAAGTGAATGAATGAATGAATGAATGAATAATGGATGAATGAATGAACATTTCATTTTATTTTAGATCTTGTCATCTCCGAGAACACATCTCTGAAGCAAGAGCCGACGAAAGTACTAATTGCTTACAGTTACTGCATATTTAAAATGACTACTTTTTATTTTATTGTATTTTATATTTATTTATTTATTTATTTATTTATTTATTTATTCTGATGTAGTTAAGACCATCAGGCCTTCTCTTCCACAACATCAGGAATACAAATACAATAATAGAAATAAACAGAAAAAGATACACTATATACAAAGTAAAGCTACACAAGAAATAAAGAGAGAGAGAAAAAACACTATAAACAATGTAAAGCCACACAAAAATATACACAGTTTGCAGTCACACAAACTTTAAATGATTAATTAATTGTATCCTAACTAATTAACTAACATAAATAAGAAACTTGTAATTTTAATCTAGATTAAAAAAGAAAAAAAAAAAAAACACAAATCAGTACTTCTAGCAATACCTAAAAACATTAACTAAGGCAAAATTTTCCAATTTAATTTTGAATTGTGATAAAGTCCGGCAGTCCCTGACGTCATTAGGTCATTAGCCCTATATAAAAATTTCTTCAACTTTAACATTTCATAGCCAAACCTGAGTTTTTTATTTTAGTTGCGATAGCGAGATGATACGTATATGGCGAAATAAGACGGAGAATTCGCCATAGATAACCTGACATTCGCCTTACGGTTGGGGAAAACCTCGGAAATAACCCAACCAGGTAATCAGCCCAAGCGGGAATCGAACCCGCGCTCGAGCGTAACTCCGGACCGGCAGGCAAGCGCCTTAGCCCACTGAAGTAGGCCTACACCGGTGGCTCAAATTTTAGTTCGGTACCCGAATCGAAACATGTGGATTCATATACTGTAATCAAGAGCCGAGGTTTGGACTCTATTACGCCCATAAATCAATGCTTCCTGCATTATATAGAGCAAGGGGAGAAATGAAACGAGGTGATGGATTTCTCGACCCCGGAGACAAGGGACGGCCGCGCTTTCTCTTTTTGTTCTTTCTTCTCTCCACCTCACCCCAATTCCGAGACTGGCTCTTCTAAGTCTAATCTGGAAGATCGCTAAGGTAGCAGATCGCCTTCCAGCTAGGGTACAATCCTGGCATCAACACTGCAACAGTGGGCTTTGTCACTGTTTCAAAAAGCTCTTGACTACTGGCGTCATTTATTTGAATAGTAGTACTGAAGAAAAAATGTGAGTCCTCTACTTTTAACACTAAACTATTCCACTTCTATAAACGTTTAAGAAATAAAATACGAACTAGTTAATGGCTTTCCTCAAATGAAACCAAAACTTAACTTTACCACTTTACTGTACGGTATCTATTGTATACTGTTTTCGCTGTAAGAAAAATCCTAATGTAAACATAAGCACGTTGCTGTCATACCCGTGATTGGCTCCTAGTCGAAACACTCACATGACGCAGGAAAATATAGTTCGTATTTGGAAACCACAATCTTGTATTATTTGAAAATAGAAAATTGAATTCTAGTTGTTAAATACGATAAAACATTTAACTTTACTCATATGTAAAACGCTATGTAAAAGAAAAGGTACATTTATATTTTGTTATGTACTATGAACGCGGATGAATACCAACAGTAATACCGAGGTAGTCTGTTCTTGTAACAAGCTGGCATCACTTGAGCTCGTAGTTGTTCACTTAAGCACGTGGTACTGAAGTATGGCTTCTGTACCCTCAACTGTCCATTGTGAAGACATAAGACTTAAAAATAATTTAATTGCAGTAATTATAAAGTAAATGTCTCCTAAGCAAACGAATGCATAGTAGTGAGGTTAGGCCTACTTGACGAGTAACGGGAAATGTTTAACATGAAACAGAATGTACAACAGTAGGCGGGAACACGTACTGAGAATCTATGGCACCAAACAGCGGCCAATGAAGCCTCACTTCAGTCACGTGCTATTGTTTATATTAGGATTTTTCTTACAGCGAAAAGATTATAAGTAAAAGTACAATCTTTTTCTTGTTAATTGAAAGTTAAGTTCTTTATCAATAAAATAGTGCGTGTTCATTTGTCCGTAACTACGTTTTATGAACAGCAAGTAGCACGTATGTAGAATAAGAAATTAAAAAATAGGTCTCTGTGTGTAAACTGGAACTGTAAAGTGGTGTAATCTTGACCATAAAGCAAAACAAAAATTAAGTTTTGGTATTAGCGCTATGTGGCTTGAAATAATAAATACATATTTTACAAATAAAATTATAATCTTTAAAATATGCTCAGTGCATCTGATATCATGGTTTGAATATAATTGTTTAAGGTCAAGTTTACCTCAGTTTACGGCATGGAAATAGTTAATTTCAGAGAAAATAGGGAGAAAGTAAGCGACGTGATATACGCCTACCCTATCAGGTCTTTCCTAAAATGTCTTGCCCCGCCCAAGCAAAAACTGAAATGGCGCCCCTGTTCCTGACAGAAGATTCGTAACCGCTATGATTGGTCAACTTATCAAAATCTTCAGTTACATAAGAGGTCCTCTCCTGTGTGATGAAGTTAGTGTGAAGTTTTTATCTTGGACTGCGTTGTAGGGGGGTAAGTAAAGGACCTGTCCTTTAACAACCAAAGGCTGTCAATGCTAAGTTTATTGACCAATCGAAAAAATACAAGTTCATAGTACAGAATGATGATGAAATGAAACTTAAACTAGACTAGACTAGACTAGACTAGGGTAGACTAGACTAGACCAGGGTAGACTAGACTAGACTAGACTAGGGTAGACTAGACTAGACTAGGGTAGACTAGACTAGGGTAGACTAGACTAGACTAGGGTAGACTAGACTAGACTAGGGTAGACTAGACTAGACTAGGGTAGACTAGACTAGACAAGACTAGACTAGGGTAGACTAGACTAGACTAGGGTAGACTAGACTAGACTAGACTAGGGTAGACTAGACTAGACCAGGGTAGACTAGACTAGACTAGACTAGGGTAGACTAGACTAGGGTAGACTAGACTAGACTAGACTAGGGTAGACTAGACTAGACTAGACAAGACTAGACTAGGGTAGACTAGACTAGACTAGGGTAGACTAGGGTAGACTAGACTAGACTAGACTAGGGTAGACTAGACTAGACTAGACTAGGGTAAATTAGACTAGACTAGGGTAGACTAGACTAGGGTAAACAAGACTAGACTAGACTAGGGTAGACTAGACTAGACTAGACTAGGGTAGACTAGACTAGACTAAACTAAATTAAACTAAACTAAACTAAAGGACCGACACATCTAGTAATCTTGTCTGAAAATCTGTGTATCTCCCAGCTCACACGTATGAATATTCTGGAACAGTCTAAATCATGATGTAACTTTGTTTGGACTTTGACTATGAATAAGCATAATACATTGACTCATAAGTAAATACACTGGCGCCCGTCCGTCTGCGTTACAGACGCAGCTGTGGATTAATTAATTTCAATTATAACAGTAATAGTATCAAACTTAATTTTAATAATAATTTCCTTAGTGTAAGTGGATGCTTATCACACCTTTAATAAGGCTTATCTGTCTACAAGGGTCATTTTTAGTGGATCTTACAGGGTAAGGTTTTCTCCAACACGCCAATAGTTTAATGTTTAGGCTTATGGAAGTGATTACAGGCGTTTATGTAGAAGTTAAAGTGGAAATTGAATTTTACGAAGATTTTATCATTTCTTAGGTTCATCTTTGGTATGACTAATGCAGAGAAATATTTCTTAAGGGGTTAGGTACAGCTTACAGCAGTACAATTTTTGGAAATATTCAACATTTTTTCCTACATTACTGGATCTTGTACAATAATGACAATTGGTATGTGTAAAACACTCTCCTTCTGATGTATGAAAAAAAATATTTCTACGATATAAAAAAAGTATTTTTTTTTTCAAAATTCAAAATAATGGCAGTTCACTGTGCAGTGCTGAAGCGTTTCCCTCAGAACTAATAAACTTTTCAACTTTTCATGTTCTCTCTCTTTTATTTTATTGCTGAAACTCATATTTACAATATCATGCCCTTTCAACTACATTCCTTAATATTTTTTGTTATTTTGTGTTAGAATAAAAGACTGATATTTGACCATTTTTTAAAATGAACTTATTTTTTATCAGACAATCTATCATGGTAGAGAAGTGATTTTGCATCATATTGTAGATATGACATGCACAAATACACATGAAAAATTTCATCATAGAATGTTGAATAGTTTTTGAGTTATGAGGGAAACGCTTCATCACTGCATAGTGAACTGCCACCATTTTGAATCTTGAAAAAAAATTATATATAAATAATTTTTTTAAATCTTAAAAATATATATTTTTTTTCATATAGCAGAAGGACAGTGTTTTACACATACTAATTTTTATTTTGGTACAAGATACAGTAGGTCTAATGGAGAAAAAAGAATGTTGAATATTTCCAAACTTTTACTGCTGTAAGCTGTAACTGACCCCTTAAATTTGGCACAATGCAACACACAGTCGTCACGGAGTGGTCTAGGGGTTATCGAGCTGGACTCGTAATTTGAAATTGCGCTATGGCGTGGACTTGAATCCCAATCGAGTTGATTATCTGGTAGGGTTCTTCTGCACTTTCCTCAACTACAAAAACTTGTTAATGCGAATCCTGTAACTCACCTGTCGGAAATATCATCTCACAGTCAGCAATTCTCAAAATTTTATAAACGCATTGTTGGCAGACAGTGGCGTCGCGTGACATTTTGACATAAGATATACGATTTTTTAAATTATAAAAATACAGTAGTCTGCTTTCGTTATATGTCTGAGTTGCGTTCCTGGAAATAGCCGCTTA
This sequence comes from Periplaneta americana, assembly GCF_040183065.1. NCBI lineage: Eukaryota > Metazoa > Arthropoda > Insecta > Blattodea > Blattidae > Periplaneta > Periplaneta americana. The sequence continues at coordinate 10,649,306 of NC_091126.1, read as the reverse complement.
TTGAAGAAAGTTTGAGTTGAATTTTCAAATTTTCTTTACAATTTCCTTGTAGCATAATTTATAAGGATATTTACCGGGCCGAAGCCTGGTCGTGCTTACATAAAACACGAAAGCCGAAAGTGCATAGAACGAGACCGACCACACTGTTGATACTACAGTAAATCAAAATAAGCTTCATAGTTTTCTTTTAGATTTAACAATATTTGTTCAGGGAGCGAATTTGCAAAGGTTGTGTATTTATTTTATTGGGTTATTTTACGACGCTGTATCAACATCTAGGTTATTTAGCGTCTGAATGAAATGAAGATGATAATGTCGGTGAAATGAGTCCGGGGTCCAGCACCGAAAATTACCCAGCATTTTCTCGTATTGGGTTGAGGGAAAACCCCGGAAAAAACCTCAACCAGGTAACTTGCACCGACCGGAATTCGAACCCGAGCCACCTGGTTTCGCGGCCAGACGCGCTGACCGTTACTCCACAGGTGTGGACTAAATTGTGTATGATCAAGCTTGCTCAAAAGTTTCAATTTGGAATTTTCAGAAAACTTTTGAATAATATTAATTCTGATAACGTGCAGGATTTCTTTGAACAATCGCCTATACACAATTTTCTTATACTCTCCAGGGATTGCATCCAGCCGTGATCTTTCAGATCGAGAATAATTTTCAGCAGCAAAATCATCCATGCGTTCCCAAAATTCCTGAAATATGAAACTATGAATGAAAAATAAAAAATTTAAGCAGAAGAAAAGTTAACCCCTTACCGCATACGACACACCGGTTTTATATTCAAATAACTTAAGTAGTTCTATTTTTCTCAACTGATGTCACATATGGTCAAATCCAGTTATTGACAGTGTGTCATATCTGTCCCAGTATGCAGTTTGAAATATTATGCGCTTAGATTATAAGTTATTTCTCAGTCCTTGCTTCTACTTCTCGAAGGGCAGGTCTTTCACTGTAAATCCAGCATTCTCCTATCTTCCCCGTTTTCTGCCTTCCTCTTAGTCTCCGCATACGATCCATATATCTTACTGTTGTCCATCATCAGATATCTTCTTCTGCCAAGAACTCTTCTCCCGTTCACCATTCCTTTCAATATATTCTTCAGTAGACAGTTCCTTCTTAGTCAGTGTTCTAGCCATTTTCTTTTTCTCTTCCTGATACTTTCAGCATTATTCTTTCTTCACTCACTCTTTCTAGCACAGCTTAATTTCTTATTCTGTCTGTCCGTTTCACATGTGCCATTGCTCTCCATATCCACATTTCGAATGCTTCTAATCGTTTCTCTTCACTTAGTCGTAATATCCATGTTTCTGCTTCATGCAATGACACACACCATACAAACCACGTCACTACTCTCTTCCTTAGTTCTTGATCCTACTGAAAACTTCATTTTCGACTTCCTGGCAGCAGCTCACAACTCCTATTTTAATATGGTAAAATGTTAAAATGTTTTCAGGACGATATTAGTTACTTACTTACTTACTGGCTTTTAAGGAACCGGAGGTTCATTGCCGCCCTCACATAAGCCCGCCATTGGTCCCTATCCCGAGCAAGATTAATCCAGTCTCTACCATCATATCCCACCTCCCTCAAATCCATTTTAATATTATGTTCCCACCTACGTCTCGGCCTCCCCAAAGGCCTTTTTCCCTCCGGCCTCCCAACTAACACTCTATATGCATTTCTGGATTCGCCCATACGTGCTACATGTCCTGCCCATCTCAAACGTCTGGATTTTATGTTCCTAATTATGTCAGGTGAAGAATACAATGCGTGCAGCTCTGCGTTGTGTAACTTTCTCCATTCTCCTGTAACTTTATCCCTCTTAGCCCCAAATATTTCCCTAAGAACCTTATTCTCAAACACCCTTAATCTCTGTTCCTCTCTCAAAGTGAGAGTCCAAGTTTCACAACCATACAGAACAACCGGTAATATAACTGTTTTATAAATTCTGAAGGCCCATTCACAATGAAAATTAAACACAACCGTAGCTTAAACACAGAAGTTTGCACCCAGGCTACCAAATGGGATTATTCACAATGATTCACATAAACACTGACATAAACATTAACGTAAGACGTTAACATGAAAGTTTGCAAACTCCAAACTTTCATGCTTATGCTTGCGTGATTTGCAAACAGAACACAATCGTGGAGCGCTGAAATATACGACAGAAAATGAGGAAATGGCGTCGTTGTTATGTTTCTATGGTTACCAAGTATGTTTGCTGTTATGTTTATGTTCCCATCGTGAATGGTGGTATGACTTCTTGATTTTACCGCAACGTTTATATTCTTAAGTTAACGCTTACGTTATGTTTAATTTTCATTGTGAATGGGCCTTAAATTTCAGATTTTTTAACAGAAGACTGGATGACAAAAGCTTCTCAACCGAATAATAACACGCATTTCCCATATTTCTTCTGCGTTTAATTTCCCCCCAAGTGTCATTTATGTTTGTTACTGTTGCTCCAAGATATTTGTGAATTTTTCCACCTCTTCGAAAGATAAATCTCCAATTTTTATAGTTCCATTTCGTACAATATTCTGGTCACGAGACATAATCATATACTTAGTCTTTTCGGGATTTACTTCCAATCCTATCGCTTTACTTGCTTCAACTAGAATTTCCGCGTTTTCCCTAATCGTCTGTGGATTTTCTCCTAGCATATTCACGTCATTGAACATAACTCTAGTTTGATGTTTAATCTTATGTCTTCAGCAAAAATAACATCCTGCGGATAATTTTATTGATTATGTTGAAGCGCTGCCTTGCCTTTCCATCACAGCGCTTGTGAACAGAAAACCTCTCCATCCAGTCCATCTAATTGCAAGCGACTCAACCCCATTGTCCACTATAAGCATTCTAATGCAGTCGGTCCTGGTGCGAGTTCCTCACTCCTACCCCTTCCTCGCATTACTGTGCTGTTCCACCTGTGGAAGATTGCCAGTTCATGTCGTTTACATAGTGCATGTATTTAATTTCAAGTTGAATGCATGTGTTTGGTTAACTTTTCAGCTTCTGTTTTGTTTATACTATGATTTGATAGGTGCACAATATCAATAACGAGAGCAGTATTTATAAGTTGTGCAGGACAATGTCCGGTTTGTTAGCTGGAATTATTTTCTCTCTATCCATTGGTGTATCATAAAATAGGCTGTAAAACTGGTTTGTGGTTTTGGCTTCACACTCATAGTGGGATGTAGGCCTACTCTCTTCTCTGTTTAGAAGTTCTTGTTTGATTCCCGATGAATTCAAATAATTTTAATGCAGATACTCTATCTGATAAGCTTGGAACATCCGGTGTAATTAAAGATTAGCATACGAGCTTCCCAATCAACCGATCGTAGTTTGATTCCCTATGAGGATGGAGACTTCACGGGTCTGTTTGTCACTTGTTTTTAACTTGTGCGATATCTTCGAGTGGCTCTGCAACGTGCTGGCCATACGGTCAGTGAGGACCACAATGTAAATATATGTAATATTGTTTCGAATATATACCCCTATATTCCAAACACTGCACTGACAGGTATAAGTCGATATATAATTAGAAGGTGAACGAAAGATGATAGGAAAGATATAAAGAAAGAAAGAAAGAAAGAAAGAAAGAAAGAAAGAAAGAAAGAAAGCAAGGGACAGCAAAGAAAGAAAGAAAGGTGACGGCAAAGAAAGAAAGAAAGATGATAGCAAAGGAGTAAAGAACGAATGAAAAATGGCAGGAAAGAAATAAAGAAAGAATGAAAGATGATAGCAAAGAAACAAAGGAAGAAAGAACGAATGATGACAGCAAAGAAATAAAGAAAGAATGAAAGATGGCAGGAAAGAAATAAAGAAAGAATGAAAGATGATAGCAAAGAAACAAAGGAAGAAAGAAAGAATGATAACAGCAAAGAAATAAAGAAAGAATGAAAGATGGCAGGAAAGAAATAAAGAAAGAATGAAAGATGATAGCAAAGAAACAAAGGAAGAAAGAACGAGTGATGACAGCAAAGAAATAAAGAAAGAATGGAAGATGGCAGGAAAGAAATAAAGAAAGAATGAAAGATGATAGCAAAGAAACAAAGGAAGAAAGAACGAAAGATGATAGGAAAGAAAGAAAGAAAGCAACAAAGAAAGGAAGATGATAGGAAAGAAGTAAGTATGAGAGATGATAGAAATGAAAGAAAGAAACAGAGAAAGAAAGATGACAGGAAAGAAATAAAGAAAAAATGAAAGGTGATTGGAAAGAAAGAAGGAAGAAAGAAAGTTACAAAGAAAGGAAGATGATAGGAAAGAAGTATGTATGAGAGATGATAGACATTAAAGAAAGAAACAGAGAAAGAAAGATGACAGGAAAGAAATAAAGAAAAAATGAAAGGTGATTGGAAAGAAAGAAGGAAGAAAGAGAGCAACAAAGAAAGGAAGATGATAGGAAAGAAGTAAGTATGAGAGAGGATAGAAATGAAAGAAAGAAACAGAGAAAGAAAGATGACAGGAAAGAAATAAAGAAAGAATGAAAGGTGATTGGAAAGAAAGAAGGAAGAAAGAAAGTAACAAAGAAAGGAAGATGATAGGAAAGAAGTATGTATGAGAGATGATAGAAATGAAAGAAAGAAACAGAAAAAGAAGGAAAGATGATAGGAAAGAAATAAAGAAAAAGTAAAAGGTGATTGGAAAGAAAGAAGGAAGAAAGCAACAAAGAAAGGAAGATGATAGGAAAGAAGTAAGTATGTGAGATGATAGAAATGAAAGAAAGAAACAGAGAAAGAAAGATGACAGGAAAGAAATAAAGAAAGAATGAAAGGTGATTGGAAAGAAAGAAGGAAGAAAGAAAGCAACAAAGAAAGGAAGATGATAGGAAAGAAGTAAGTATGTGAGATGATAGAAATGAAAGAAAGAAACAGAGAAAGAAAGATGACAGGAAAGAAATAAAGAAAGAATGAAAGGTGATTGGAAAGAAAGAAGGAAGAAAGAAAGCAACAAAGAAAGGAAGATGATAGGAAAGAAGTAAGTATGAGAGATGATAGAAATGGAAGAAAGAAAAGAGAAAGAAAGAAAGATGACAGAAAAGAAATAAAGAAAAAATGAAAGGTGATTGGAAAGAAGGAAGAAAGGAAGCAACAAAGAAAGGAAGATGATAGGAAAGAAGTAAGTATGAGAGATGATAGAAATGAAAGAAAGAAACAGAGAAAGAAAGAAAGATGACAGGAAAGAAATAAAGAAAAAATGAAAGGTAATTGGAAAGAAAGAAGGAAGAAAGAAAGCAACAAAGAAAGGAAGATGATAGGAAAGAAGTATGAGAGATGACAGAAATGGAAGAAAAAACAGAGAAAGAAAGATGACAGGAAAGAAATAAAGAAAGAATGAAAGGTGATTGGAAAGAAAGAAGGAAGAAAGAAAGCAACAAAGAAAGGAAGCTGATAGGAAAGAAGTAAGTATGAGAGATAATAGAAATGAAAGAAAGAAACAGAGAAAGAAAGATGACAGGAGAGAAATAAAGAAAAAATGAAAGGTGATTGGAAAGAAAGAAGGAAGAAAGAAAGCAACAAAGAAAGGAAGATGATAGGAAAGAAGTAAGTATGAGAGATGATAGAAATGGAAGAAAGAAAAGAGAAAGAAAGAAAGATGACAGAAAAGAAATAAAGAAAAAATGAAAGGTGATTGGAAAGAAGGAAGAAAGGAAGCAACAAAGAAAGGAAGATGATAGGAAAGAAGTAAGTATGAGAGATGATAGAAATGAAAGAAAGAAACAGAGAAAGAAAGAAAGATGACAGGAAAGAAATAAAGAAAAAATGAAAGGTGATTGGAAAGAAAGAAGGAAGAAAGAAAACAACAAAGAAAGGAAGATGATAGGAAAGACGTAAGTATGAGAGATGATGGAAATGAAAGAAAGAAACAGAGAAAGAAAGAAATATGATAGGAAAGAAATAAAGAAAGAATGAGAGGTGATTGGAAAGAAAGAAGGAAGGAAGAAAGAAAGAAACAAAGATGATAGGAAAGAAACAAAGGAAGAAAGAAAAGAACAAAAAAGGACGACTGGCAGTAAGTGAAGTAATTCCTGATTCTGAAACTCTGTCGCGAAGACATTCTGAAGACAGTTAATTTTAGGTTGTGATAATGTGTCCTATGTTTTCTTATCCATTTCTTTCTTCGTTACACGTACTAAACATTAGTTTGTAACCTTATACTGTATAAAATTATATTTAAGTGCTTGACGTAAGGAAAATGAAAATCCGTTAATAAGTCAGACAGTTGCTTCACTTACCCTTCGGGTGTCCGCCTTCCTCCATAGGTGCTATGCACGTTGCAGGTTACACAGTAGCTCGGCGCACTATCACATTTTCGCCACGGCTGGTCTTACGTAATATATTGCTAAGTGTATGCAACTAAAATATGATTTTCTCATCCAAATTAAACCTCCAGTGATCGCGCTTTCAAAACCAACGCTAGTAGTGTTCAAGTGATTTATATTTCAAGTTAGTTTTACACGTAATTTTGTTTTTCATTTTTCTGGTTAATTATTAATGATTACACGTTAGAGTCTAATTCTTTTTTCAATATTCACAAAACAATTGTTTGTCCAATAAAGATTACAATAAATGCTGTAAGAACAAATTTAGAGACTGAGAAAGCTTGCATGAAACACAGTCTTGATTCAAGATTGCATCGACTTAATTACGCGCCAAGAAAACGCTGAACTCTTTTCAATTGCGACAAAGTGAAGAGATAGAGAACTACTATACGAACGAAAGCTACCCAGACGGCAGATAAATCCTGCCATCTCGGAACACCAATCAAAATTAAAGTAGGCCTACTGAATCACTATTGTGCTCCAAGCGACCACTATGAGGGTTGAGATGGAGATTTTGAAACTGTCTTTGTTCTCGTTTTCGCTTCCACTGAGACTGACTGACGTAAACCATGGATGAATATATAATAGGATGCGAAACTTAGCGAGTTTCCCGTAACACATACTAGAGGCGCTGTTGTAGAAATTGATCTTGCTACCACCTTTTGGGAGGAGGGGCGTTATTACATCTAGCAGCACACCAAGTAGCGAAAAGAGTAACTAATTAATCCATGCATTTAGCAGCGCACCTGGTGACGAAAATGTTAAACTGTGCAGAAAGTATTCCCTCCCACCCTCATCGATATTCAAAACTAACACAATTTAAAATAACACATTTACATTTTTATTCCTCACAGCATCTTCTACTGAAAATTCTTACAGAAGCCAACAGGAAGATAAAAGAGACGATCTGTATTACACTACCCAATTAAAATATAACCAGACAGAGACAAAAAATAAAGCAAAAGGTTAGGTAATTGGGATTGTATTCTTTGGGTATTTATTATACAGTGCAATGGAAAAGTCTGCAAGAACTACTTAGATAGTTCAATTTATTATATTACTATTACTTTACAATACATTCAATGACACTATTTTTACATCACTGTTCAACATACACTGCTTATACACACGTAGTATCACTTTATGTTCACTTATTAGCAAGTTTCTGTCTGCCATCTTGTCTCTTCGAGCAATATCTCGAATGGATAAATAGAGAACTCTGGGTAATGTACCCAACACGTAGTTCTAATGTTCACCACCTACGACGTTGGGCACTGATCATCTTATTTCAGCCCCCCGCCGCCAGATGGTGCTGACCGCAGTTTCGCATCCTATTTTATATATATATATATATATATATATATATATATATATATATCCATGCGTAAACCGTGACGTCGGCCAAGACTTGCACGTACACTACGCAATAGCCCGTGCGGGCTAACGAAGTTGCAGTTTTCCGGCCTGGAGATAAATTCAAAACCGTTTATGCAGCAGATATTGTCAAGTAGTGGCGAACAAGACGCTGGAGCACTGAGACAGCCTGTCGGAAACACGAAACGAGTGATGCTATCTCCGTACTGCTGCAATGAAAATCAATTCCATCTAATTCAGCGAGGAATTAAGAGCCTTGGCAATAATCAGTTCCTCTTGAAAATATTTTAATCTTATTTGAAGTGTAACAATCCTTCGGACCTCTCCTGATGACCAGCATGCCGCAGACATGGGATCTCTTCCCACGTGCAATGACTGTACCAATACGCCGAGGTGGCATGTTCTATGACGAGCGCTGTACCGGCAGCAACAAGCGAGCTGATCCCATCTCGACAGAGTAAATAACGAAATCATATAGTAAAGTGCAATGTTGACATTCAGAGCGGCCGGCGCGGCGCTCTCGACAGACAAGCCTGACCATGTGCGCGTGAGGGGCGCGTCCGAATCGCTATCATAATTATAAGAAGATGTAATTGTGATAAGTGCAGGTGCGTCTTTTTGTTCTTAGCTCTCCACGTACCATTTCTCAATGACTGTCTCTCATCTATGTGTGTAACTACCTACAGTACATATCTCTGGTTTATTCTTGTGCTCCAGATCTATTTCCATCTGTCTAGTTCCTAACTACCTGGAGTTGAATTTCTTATACGTTAATGAGGCAAACGTCAATGACTTGAAATTTCCTTTAGCTAGAAAGAATCGAGATATTAATAAGGATGTGAAGTTTCTCGGTAGGCCTATTGTTCTTCAAGGCGGTTTAAGTGGATATCTCATATTGATTTAATTTTTATGTTACGTACATACGTTGCAAAATTGTGTAAAGAGAAATGTGTTAATCTCGATATGTTATGCTTATATTATTATTAATACCGCTTTTGTATTATTATTATTATTATTATTATTATTATTATTATTATTATTATTATCATCATCATCATCCTTCACGAATTAGGCCTCTGTAGACCTGTTTCGGCCCCATCTAGCAGTCTTCTTAAAGGTCTTCCTGGTCGACGATGTCCTCTAGGTTTATACTGCATCATAATTTTTGGGATTCTTGAATTTTCCATTCTTCTTACATGATCTAGCCAATTGAATTTGTATCTGCTGATTTTTTCTTCTACTGACTCTACTTCTAATTGTTCTAAAATTTCTTCATTCCTTTTTCGGTCTAAAAGAGTATATCCTGCTGTCCTCCTCAAAAATTTCATTTCCGTTGCTTTGATTCTGTTCACGTCTTTTTTCTTTAATGACCAAATTTCGCTTCCGTATAAAATGGTGGGTAATGCTAGTGTATTATATATTTTTATTCTTGTAGATTTTTGTACTAATTTAGCTTTAAATGCATTGTTTATTATTCCTAGAATTTGTGTAAATTTGGTAATTTTCTTGTTCACATCTTTTTCATTTTGATAAGATATTTCACAACCCAGATAATTGAAATTTTGCACTTGTTCGAGGCATTGGTTATTGTGTATTATCTTACTTCTGACTGTGTCTTGTCCTAAAAATGCCATTACTTTTGATTTTTGTGCTGAAATTTCCATCACAAAAATCAAAAGTAATGGCATTACATTATTATTATTATTATTATTATTATTATTATTATTATTATTATTATTATCATTATTATTATTATTATTATTATTATTGTTGTTGTTGTTGTTGTCTCATATTTTTATACTTTGTATGTCTATTTTTTTGACTGATTGTTCACATTTTATTACGCCTTTTCTATTCTTTCTATATGTTATATAATATTACATCTCATTTCTACTGATTTGTTGTTTACTTGTATTATGATTATCTAGTTCAGTTTTTTCTAGTTCAATTTGTAGTGTTTCTGTATCACAGTTTTACTTCTGGTTGAGTGTTAGACAAGACCGTATGGTCTTAAGTCTGCCAGGTTAAATAAAACTTTATTATTATTATTATTATTATTATTATTATTATTATTATTATTATTATTATTATTATTATTGTTGTTGTTGTTGTCTCATATTTTTATACTTCGTATGTCTAATTTATTTTGACTGATTGTTCACATTTTATTCCGCCTTTTCTTTTCTTTCTATATATTATACAATATTACATCTCATTTCTACTGATTTGTTGTTTACTTGTATTATGGTTATGTAGTTCAGTTTTTTCTAGTTCAATTTGTAGTGTTTTTGTATCACAGTTTTACTTCTGGGTGAATGTTAGACAAGACCGTACGGTCTTAACTCTGCCAGGTTAAATAAAACTTTATTATTATTATTATTATTATTATTATTATTATTATTATTATTATTATTATTATTATTATTATTATTATTATAATATTCATAGTCATTTGACGTAGTAGTCTACAGTACCATTCTATGGTGTAATAATTGTTCAGACATGAACTTTCTCAAACTTCAGAAAAAAGCAATTCGAATTATTTTTGTGAACCCTTATTTATTTCATCAGGGATTCTCAGCCAGCCATCAAAATATTTTACACTGTTTGTTACACGTTAAAAGTAATGTTCGTAATGTTATAACTCACTTAGCTGTACATATTTCAAAAATAAATTGTGACAGTATTCTACCTGAACTTCGTTGATTTTCAACAACACAAAATAATTTTATGTAGGCCTATATGTCAGCTAATATTTATAATTGCTTAGTTACCTATTATAACCAGAAATTCGAATTTTAAAAGGTTTATATGTTTAGTAACAAAGAAAACCAGAGAATTTTGTATAATATATGGTATAAGATTATTATGATTAAGCTACTGATTTTTTTTATAAGATTCATAGTAAATTCTCACCTTATAATAATATTATGACGTCACATATATGCCATGTCTGAGCTATAAAGAGTATTTGTTATATTTGTGCATACACATATATACAAGAAGGTGTTATGGGTAATCAGATACAGCATTTTTACATGATTATTTAACGGGACTGTAGCGACTACTCGGTTATTTAGCGTCGATGAAAATGGTGATATCGAAATGGTGTTTGGCGAGATGAGGCAATAAACAATAACACAAAAAATAGAACAACAAAAGATCTTAAAATAGAAAATATTAGTTATGAAGGAGTATATTCGTTTAAATATTTAGGTTCCACTATAAACCAAAATAATAGTATAGAAGAAGGAAAAATTGAGAGAATTGCTCTAGGCAATAAATCATATTTTACGAGCAAAATCTTGTTCAAAAGTAAATTAATATCTAAATCAGCAAATTTCAAAATTTTTCCTGAGTCCTGGAGTATAGTATACTATACTTCATGCATGCATTTAGTTTCGCATTTGCCACTAGGTGGAATCGTTATTGATCATTTCTTTTTTGTGTGCTTGTCAAGTTCCTGACATCTCTTGGGACTTATAGGAAGCACAAGAAGATCGATTTAATCATTGTAATACATGTTTCAACTATTTCTAAATGAAAATGGCGACCAGCAACCCAACGCCAAGGCACCGTCGGGCATGCTTTCGAAGTAAGTACACAGTAAACGTTATATTTTATGTGTAAAAAAATATGGTATAAAATGTATGTGAGAGACACGAAGTATAGTACAATATGCCCGCATTTGTGTCCTATCTGTAATCTGCAGAATTTTTTCAGCATTTTTCCTCATTTCAGTGATTTTTTTTTAATTGTAGAATTATAATGAACTTTAGAAGTAAAACAAAAAATGTCTCAGGACTCAGGAGGATAAAACAATTATAAAACCAATTGTGACATATGCATGTGAAACCGGGTGTTGAAGAAAACAATAAAACAAAAGGTTTTGATTTTGAAAAGAAAATTTTGCGTAGGACAATGGGACCAATCAAAGAAAAATATGGTACAGCGAGGATCCAAACCAACATGGAATTAAATAAGACAAATAAAAATAAAGATATAATAAATTTTATCAAAGCTCAAAGACTAGGATGGTTTGGACATGTAAACCAAATACAAAATGACAGACTGGTGAATAAGATCTACCAGTGGCAACCTCTAACGACAAGAGCAACAGGAAGGCCAAAAAATAGGTGGAGAGATGACGTACTGCAAGATATCAAATTATTAAGGATTCAGAATTAGTCCAAAATTATCCAAGATAGAGAGAAATGGAAAGAGATCGTTGAGAAGGCCAAAACTTCGATGAAGTTGTAGTGCCTTAAGAAGAGGAAGTTTGATATCATTAGTTCCCGTAATGACATGGGAAGTGAAAGTTCTTCTTCAAATATACGTTATTTATTCATTTTTATTCCCTGCGATAAATGCACTGTATCGGTCTGAGGTGCATTATTTATTAATTTTATATTGCAATATTATAATTGTTTCTTGCAATTACTCAGAGGATAAAGTATTTTCTCAATTTTATTCAGATTATATATTCTTTCATTCTTTAATAGAATTAATGAATAAATTGCCCGAACAAAACATTATTTTTCTCTGCCGGCAGTAAGGAACAGACAAGCCGCCACTGGAAGTTCACATAAAAAGAGAAGACTAAGGCTAAGCGCTGCCTAACGAAAAGAAACCCAAATGAAGAAAAATTCGATCCATTTATCAGATCGTCAGGGTTTGAGAGAGGGATTTCGGGTGCATCTCTCACAAGCGATGAGTCGACGCTCCCAAGCAAAATGGAACTCTGAGTGTTGTGTAATGGATTAGGTTATATGCATACGTTTTCTTCCCTTTCGCCCTTTGAGAATCTTCTCCAGGGAAGAGGAGAAAGAGAGCTCTAACAAGTACAGAGAGATAGGAGCGCGGCGTTTCCTCTTGTTGATTTGAATAGGAACAGATAAGATAAGGAGTCGCACATATTTCGAACGTGACACTGATTTGCTAAACGCAGGATTTATCTCCGTCTTGTCATGTTTAGACACTCCTGTTATCGTGTTCTACTAACGTGACATTTGTCATCGTTCTTTGTAAAATATTGTAAAGCAAACAGTGGAAATGCAATGCTTGCGTCCCAGCTTCGACCGGCCGAGTTTCACTTCTCACAAACATTCTGCCGCGCCGCTACATGAAAACAGAGGAACACTTCCGTTGAACACGTAGGCCTACGTATGTATGTATATATGCATGTATGTATGTATGTATGTATATATGCATGTATGTATGTATGTATGTATATATGCATGTATGTATGTATGTATATATGCATGTATGTATGTATATATGCATGTATGTATGTATGTATGTATGTATATATGCATGTATGTATGTATGTATGTATATATGCATGTATGTATGTATGTATGTATATATGCATGTATGTATGTATGTATGTATGTATATATGCATGTATGTATGTATGTATATATGCATGTATGTATGTATGTATGTATATATGCATGTATGTATGTATGTATGTATATATGCATGTATGTATGTATGTATGTATATATGCATGTATGTATGTATGTATGTATATATGCATGTATGTATGTATGTATGTATGTATATATGCATGTATGTATGTATGTATATATGCATGTATGTATGTATGTATATATGCATGTATGTATGTATGTATGTATATATGCATGTATGTATGTATGTATATATGCATGTATGTATGTATATATGCATGTATGTATGTATGTATATATGCATGTATGTATGTATGTATATATGCATGTATGTATGTATGTATGTATGTATATATGCATGTATGTATGTATGTATATATGCATGTATGTATGTATGTATGTATGTATATATGCATGTATGTATGTATGTATATATGCATGTATGTATGTATGTATGTATGTATATATGCATGTATGTATGTATGTATATATGCATGTATGTATGTATATATGCATGTATGTATGTATGTATGTATATATGCATGTATGTATGTATGTATGTATATATGCATGTATGTATGTATGTATATATGCATGTATGTATGTATATATGCATGTATGTATGTATGTATGTATATATGCATGTATGTATGTATATATGCATGTACGTATGTATGTATGTAGGCCTATGTATTTTTTATTTTATTGGGTTATTTTACGACGCTGTATCAACATCTAGGTTATTTAGCGTCTGAATGAAATGAAGGTGATAATGCCGGTGAAATGAGTCCGGGGTCCAGCACCGAAAGTTACCCAGCATTTGCTCGTATTGGGTTGAGGGAAAACCTCGGAAAAAACCTCAACCAGGCAACTTCCCCCGACCGGGATTCGAACCCGGGCCACCTGGTTTCGCGGCCAGACGCGCTGACCGTTACCCCACAGGTGTGGACGTATGTATGTATGTATGTATGTATGTATGTATGTATGTATGTATCAGGTTCTTTTGTTCCTGGCTAAGTGGAATAGAAGGCCTCATGGTCTTAACTTCGCCAGAATAAATCAATATTATGTATGTATGTATGTATGTATGTATGTATGTATGTATGTATGTATGTATGTATGCATGTTTTTAGTTTATTTACAGCATGCCCCATTACAATAAATGTAATACTACATGCCCTTTACATATAAAAATTTTTCACAGAATTGTCTTTATAACAAGTGGCTTATGGTAGCATGTTTTCCTTACTCCTTTATAGCAGCGGTCATCAGCACAGTGCACCCTCGGGCTAGTCGCTTGGACATGGCGCCTCAAATTTAGCGGACGTGACGCAGTCATTCTCTTTCATGAGTGTAATATCAAGTAAGGTGTGATAGATTATTTCATTAACCCAGCTTAAATCCTCCATGAAGCAAGAATCTAGAGTCAAATATGAGAAAAATGATCAATTGCAGTAGTGAAATAGAATTTCAGTAAGTCAATTAATATGTATTTTATTAGATTACTTTATTTCTTCTAATCTTTATATACTTTTTTGGTTTTTATCATCTCCCTACAATTTGTTTCTTTATTTGCCAACATTTCAAACTCCAGATTCTTTACAGTACTATAAAAGATGCTTTGCGATCGTCATTTGTTTACCACATAGACAGTCAACTGAAAATATTCATCATCATATACAATCTCGCTCTCGCGCTTGTGGAATACCCTACCCAATGACATCAGAGACTGTCGGAATTTAGTAGCGTTCAAAAGCAACCCTATTAGGCTAAGCATTTTCTTACTGCGTAGAGTAGGTTTAATTTTTACTTAATTAATTTAAAAAAAATGTTTCTCTCTTCATAACTTTTACAATAAACTGTCTAGCTATTATTAATCTGTTAATCTTATAGTACTTTGATTTTTATTGCATTTGTAAATTTAATATTAATTGTAATTGTAATTGTATTCTTAATATTGTAGTCGTAACCCCCTGGTAGAGGGGAAGAGAAGGCCTGATGGCCTTATCTCTACCAGGTTAAATAAATAAAATAAAATAAAAATAAAATATATTTTCTTCTAATCGTGTAACAGTTAATTAAATCCCACTCGAGTTTTGATTTTCTCTAGTGAGATTACTGTTGGTAAAACCATGTAATTTCTCTCCTTACGGATCAGATAATCAATTTAAAAATAGTGCGTCTTCACATTCTGAAGTACGCATGATCATGTATAATTTCTTACTGTATATTTTTTTGCGGAGGCGTAAAAATCGTGGACTAATTTATGCGAGTGAAAGGCACGGAACTTTCGTAACAGAAAGTCATTAAGATAATAACGGTAGGACTGAAGTGAAGTTCAGTTATTCTTGTTTAATCCCTTTCCTCGTTGTCCACAGTGGTACACGTGCACTGATAGCTGCAAACAATGCACACGGATCGAGAGGTCGCACCATTTCACGCCTCAGTTTGAAACGTGCTGGCCCGCGGCTCCACACCAGATGTGACCTCTGCGTATTCTTTATTTCACCACGTCTTATCAACTACCGTCACTACTTAGGGGATGATTGCAAACTTTTGTGTGCCGTCGGGGCGCGGCCCGTGCTCAGAGTCATCACGATAGCCTTCAAGTCTGCTGTTACGATGAGTTGCCACCAGGAATGAATTTGTTTCAAGGTATTAACTGGATACACTGCAGATCAGAGCATTCGGGATTCGGAGCAAGCTTTCACAACAGTTTGGAGGGGCGGGAGAAGCGTTCAGAGAAGTGAAGGGGAAAGTGGTGATGTCATACGCAGTTAACTTGTGGGGGTAAATTTTCTTGCTCACAGCCCTATCCAACGCGGCGATAACTTTTTATGGTGCCATTCGCAAAGAATTTTCAAATTGTCGATTTTAAATTTTAATTCATATTTTAAACAAAATATAGCCTAGGAAAAAGCTATAAGAGAATCAGGAATACAGACAACTAACACAATATGCGAGGCGCATCCAGAAAGTAAGTTTCCCTATTTTTTAAAAGAACACACACTTATAGGAAAACATTTATTGGCAACAGGTACAGCAATGTTTCAGCTATTTTTCAACATAGCCACCATCAGAATTGAGACACTTGTTGTATCGTGGGATCAACTTTTGTATCCCTCTGTCGTAGAACTCTGCCGCCTGTGAATGGAACCAGCGTGTGACAGACGTCTTCAGCTCTTCGTCGTTGCCAAAACGCTCACCGGAGGACAGGAATTTCTTGAGGTGCAAGAAAACGTGAAAATCGCTGGGAGCAAGATCAGGACTGTAGGGTGCATGATCAAACAACTCCCAGCCAAATTCCGTCAAAACAGCTGCTGTGCGCCGAGCCGTATGTGGATGAGCATTGTCATGGAGGAGCACAACACCTGCAGTAAGCATTCCACGCCTCTTGTTTTGAATGGCACGTCGCAATTTTCGCAGTGTTTCACAGTAACGGCCAGCGTTCACTGTTTCACCTCTTGGAAGGAAGTCAATGAGCAGAATGCCCTTCCTGTCCCAGAACACCGTGCACAACACTGTCCGTACCGACAGCGTCTGTTTGAATTTCGTCCTGACCGGAGATCCACTATGCCGCCAATGCATTGACTGCTGCTTGGTTTCCGGAGTGAAGTGCGAAATCCAAGTCTCATCGCCCGTGACGATCCTGTCGAGGAACTCGTCGCCGTCATCGTGATACCGTTGCAGAAATGTCAGTGCTGCTCCTAAACGTTGAATTTTGTGTTCGGGTGTCAGGTTTTTCGGCACCCACCTGGCACACACTTTTTGAACAGCAGGTGCTTAGTGACAATCTCATGCAACAAGGATCGCGATATCTGCGGAAAATGGCTGCTCAGCTCCGTAATCGTGAAGCGACGGTACTCCATGATGCACTGCCGCACCAGCTCAACACGATCATTGTTGATGAGGGACGGTCACCCACTGCGCTCTTCATCATGGACACTTTGACGACCTTCGGAAAACTGCCTACACCAGCGACGCACCATCTGCTTACTCATGATGTTCGGCCCATAGACCTGACAGAGCTGCCGATGAATTTCAATTGGCGCAATGATTTGTGCATTAAAGAACTTTATCACCGACCGAACCTCGCAGGCGGCGGGAGAAGGAATAAGAGCTTCCATTTCGGACCACTGCTGCCACGCTACTGGCACCAGGCGGGACCTGTCCGGCTGGCATATGATTGATACGTCATAGATGTGTTACGCATGCGCAATTGACACGGCTAATTACGTTTACTTTCAAGGGGAAAAATCGGGAAAGCACTAGAAGGCATTTATCTCCCTGGAAAAGGCAGCAAAGATAATGGGATTGAGAGTTAATAAGAGCAAGACTAAATATATGATCTCCAGCCGCAAACGAAACATTATTAATAAAGCACCAACTTATCTTACAATTGAAAATTACAAATTTCAATATGTAAAAAAAATTATATATCTTGGTTCCATGATCAATAATGACAACGACACCAGTCTTGAAATTAAGAGAAGAATATCTATAACAAATATATGCTACTTTGGATTACTGAAATATATTAAATCGAAATTCTCAACCATCTCAACTAAAATAAGAATATATAAGACCTTATTAGGCCGGTGTCGACGTATGCCTCAGAAATTTGGACTATGAACAAACAGGACACCAGAAGACTTAGTATCTTCGAGAGGAAAATTCTGAGAGCAATTTATGGACCCGTCAAAATAAATAATGAATGGAGAATTAGATATAATAAAGAAATATACGATCTGTTTAAGGAGCCAGGTATTATAACAGTTATTAAAATTGGTCGATTGCAGTGGGCTGGACACCTGGTAAGAATGGACGATACTAGATCCGCTAAAAGAACCTTTACATCCAATCCTGGAGGAAGCAGATCCAAGGAGCAGATGGGAGGATAACGTATACGAAGATGCCAACTTTATTGGTGCACGAATGTGGACAGTCAAGGCCAGAAGTAGAGACCGCTGGAATAAATGATGGTGATTTTAAACAAAATATGTTTCAGCATTTGAATAAAGGTTTAAGTTTAGAGTTAAACGTTACATGTTTTCGCAGTATTTACCTTACACATTCCTTTATCTGTATCATATCGATTTTATACATTATTTTCATCCTAAAAGTCCCGTTCTCAAGCCCAGGAAATTTGTTCTAGCGGAATTTTTATTCCGTCAAACAGGCCGGTTTTCTTGACATTCACATTATTGCAATGCCATAAATTTCCTACCGTAACAGAGATTTGCCAGGACCCAATGTGCGCATTTCCTCAAAATTTCTTTAATCTAAAAAAAAAACCAGTGTCATAAATAATAAACGAAAGATTTGTAACTGTCATACAAGAGGAATGGAAAACAGTTTTGATTTCCAAGTTCCTTGCTATCATCGGATCATTCAATATTACTTGTGAAGTGCGTTGTGAATGCTAGTTCAATATTATTGTGTCTTGTGGTGTCATAAGTTGCATATTCAACGTGTTTTTTTCGTTGCTGTTTAAATTATTCAGTTAGTAGTAAATTACATTTTAAACATAACTCTTTTTAATATGGCTCAAGTCCACACCTGTGGAGTAACGGCAAGCACGTCTGGTTGCGAAACCAGGTGGCCCGGGTTCGATTCCCGGTCGGGGCAAGTTATCTGGTTGAGGCTTTATCTGGGGTTTTCCCTCAACCCAATATGAGCAAATGCTGGGTAACTTTCGGTGTTGGACCCCGGACTCATTTCACTGGCTTTATCACATTCAGATGCCAAATAACCTAAGATGTTGATAAAGCGTCGTAAAATAATCTACTAAAAAAATATGGCTAAAAGACAAAGGAATTATAGCTTTAATAGAGAATGGGAGGATCAGTATTGTTTTATTGAAAGCAGAGGAAAACCTGTGTGATTATTGTGTAATGCTGGCGTGTCTTTCCTAAAAAAAAGTAATGTAGTGTGACATTTTTTGGCTAATCATAAAAACTTTAACAGTGAATTTCCTGTGAACACCGACAGTCTGTACATACTAATGTATGTATGTAGTAGTAGTAATAATAATAATAATAATAATAATAATAATAATAATAATCTTCAGTTCAAAGTTCCACGTTTTAATGATTATTTTATCCACTTTCCGTAATAGTAAATAATTATGTGTGTTACTTTTTAAGTGTTTTAGGCAGCGCTTCATGGAGGCCGTTTCTATCTTATTTTTTACTTAGCTGCAGCGTTTAACGTTTACCTCACATGTTAATTTATTAGCGTTAGTATTATAAATTATTTCGTCTGTCATATATAACAACACTGAAGGTTAAATAGAGACCTTTCATATAAAATAAGTCCGCAAATAGTTGCAATCACGCAAATAAAATTTGCAACCTCCAATTTACAATGAAGAGAAGCACTTTTTTTCTCGTCAATTGGTAAAGCGAAAGGGCTTTACTACAACGCTTTTAAAACACGCTTGATTTCTCTTTCATAGTACACTCTAAAATCGACTCAATCTATCCAAATTTTAAATCTGCCGCCACAAATTTGTACCCGGTACTGTACTCGGGTCAACCGAGTAATGACGTCACAGTACCTGCTCCCAACCGAACCACTCCGTCTCCAGCCCTATGTAAGAGGTCAACGAACTCACTGCCTTAGTGAACTACCTTCCATTTCCCTTCCTGGCTACAATGTTGCAAGCTGGTCGCATCAGTCAGCGGCTTCAATTAGTGGTTTTTAAATTAAATTTACACGAAAACTGTCGACAGTATTGAAATTCGTCAGAGGGATTAATGATTCGTTATTAGATTTTCTACCGATATGGACAAAAATCACGATCCTACTCGTAACAGTTACCGAATAAGAGGGTGTTAAACATTTGGGAAAACATTTTTTTCTGAGAAACTATGGACTTTCCACCAATAGGCCTATGGTATAACACTTTTATGTTACATACAACAAGGACTATTCACTCTGAAAATCTGCAGGATTATTTCACTTCCACGATGTAGGCCTATACTTCCACTCTGTATATGAAGAACTAGATTATGACAATTTGTGCTAAGTGAACTATAGGCTACGTGCACCAAGTGAAACCGCAAAATTGAAAAATGAAGTCTGATATCAAAACTTTTGTAGTGTCTTTTGTGTCAAAGGCAGAAAATGGAATTATAATCAGATGACTCGGATACATAGTGTGTGATTACATTTTTGTTTGTATTATAAGTGATAATGAAGATAACCACTAACGGAAATACCGCCGATAACAAGGGGAATTGAACTGTTGCGAAACGCATAAAGATACAATGGCAACACGGCATCTTCATTACGGTGAATTATATTCCCAAATAGGGTTTCCATGTGCATAAAAATCTTTAATTGGTCAAGTAACACACATTTGCAAAAAAATATTTTCTCAACTTCACTCCTTGTTCCATATGAAAGAATTCCTACCACTTAGTCTAAAAAAGAATCTTATTCAGACGCTTGTTATGCCCCATTTTGATTATTGCGATTCCTTGCTAACTAATGTAAGTTCACTCTTAGCTGAGAGACTACAACGTGTTCATAATGTGTGCATACGATTCATCTGCAATACTCGTAAATTTGACCATATAACACCTTCCCTCCAGTTACTTTCATGGGTGCGTCTGAAGAAACGAAGAACAATACATTCACTGTCTCTTCTGTTTAGAATCATGCATACTTCTACTCCGAATTATCTGTTATCGCGCTTTCAATTTCTTACAACTCTTCGAAACCGACATCAAGCACTTCCTTCTATCTCTCATCATAGAACGTCTTTATACTCATCTTCCTATACTGTAGAAATACCTCGCCTCTGGAATTCGTTACCTAATGACGTCAGGGACTGCCGAACTTTATCACAATTCAAAATTAAATTGGAAAATTTTGTCTTAGTTAATGTTTTTAGGTATTGCTAGAAGTATTGATTTGTGTCTTTGTTTCTTTTTCTTTTTTAATCTAGATTAAAATTGCAAGTTTCTTGTTTATGTTAGTTAGTTAGGATAGAATTAATTATGATACTTAATCACTCATTTAAAGTTTGTGTGACTGCAGCATGTGTATATTTTTGTGTGACTTTACTTTGTTTATAGTGTTTTTTTCCTCTCTCTCTCTTTATTTCTTGTGTAGCTTTACTTTGTATACAGTATATTTTTTTCTCTGTTTATTTTTATTATTGTATTTGTATTCCTGGTGTTGTGGAAGAGAATGCCTAGACCAGAATAAACAAAATAAATAAATAAATAAATAAATAAATAAATAAATAAATAAATAAATAAATAAATAAATAAATAAATAAATAAATAAATAAATAAATAAATAAATAAATTTTGTGATCTGGTAGAGTGTAAGAGAAGACCCTATGGCTTTAACTCTGCAGTATAAATAAATTATTATTATTATTATTATTATTATTATTATTATTATTATTATTATTATTATTATTATTATTATTATTATTATTATTATTATTATTATTAACATCGCTGTATCGACTGCGGAGTTGTGTAGCGTGGGTGGAATTTGTAATAACGAGATGATATTTTAGCAGGATGACACCAATAATTCGTCATGGATTCTAATTATGGTTTATTTAACGACACTCGGAACTGCAGAGGTTATATCAGCCTCGCCGGTGTGCCACAATTTTGTCCCGCAGGAGTTCTTTTACATGCCAGTAAATCCACTGACATGAGCCTGTCGCATTTAAACACACTTAAATTAATGCCATCGACCTGGGCCGGGATCGAACCCGTAACCTCGAGCACAGAAGACCAGCGCTATACCGACTACGTTACCCAGGCCGACGTCATGGATTACCTGATATTCGCCATTATTGTTGGGGAAAAACAGGTGGAAAACCCCCACCAGATAATCATTAAGATCTGATAGTGGATGGAAATCCGAGCTCTAATAATTATAAGGAACAGTCATAAAGTGTGTTTGTTTCTTACAAGTGCACTCAGTTTGGAAACGCCCGAGTATATGCCATAGTGCTCAACACAATACCGTAATTTAAGTTAGCCATCTGCAGTAAATACTAGCTTGTTCAATTGATGCACCATTTTTCAATTTTGTATATTTATTTAGTATATATTTAACCTCGTACAGTAAGACAATCTGGTCTTCTCTTTTCCTCTACTAGGAATTACAACTACAATATTAAGAATACAATTAAAATTAAAATTATAATTACAATATTAATATTAAATTTACAATTACAATAAAAATCAAAATATTAAATAGTTTACCAGATTAATGAAGGGTATACAATTTATTGCAGAAGTTAAGAATAAAGAAAGAAGTACAAATTAAACGTAGAATAATTATATAGAGTGAAATTACCGGAGATTGAAATATTTTGTGCTAGAATATGGGAACTATTTACATGAAGCCATATCTGTACGAGTCTCAATTACTGACCAAGTGCCTAGTAAGTTTGCGTATGAATTGATTTTTATTTCGACAGTCCCTGATGTCAGTCCAGAGTCTATTGTGAAAGAGAATGAGTTGCGATGGGATGCTAATGTTAGTATTGGTTCATGGCGAGAACGTGTGTTCAGATTATGATGGGAAGAAAAGTAAGTGAATGAAGAGACATGGCAGGTATGAAGGAACAGAAGAGTTCAGATTTCAAAGGGAAGGAGAATTGAATGTAAATTTCTTCTTTTGTCTAGTTTAAGCCAAACTATTGCTTCGAGAGATGGGGTAATGTGATCATATTTATTGCTCACAAAACATAGATACAAATTATGAGCACGTTGAAGTTTTGTTTTGTTGTCGCTGGAAAGGTCAGTTAGTAAAATGTTGGCATAGTCAAAATAGGGAAATACAAACGTCTGCACAAGGGACTTTTTTTAACAAAAGGGAAGATGAAAATTTATCCTTTATAGTACATGGATAATAGAGCAGTGATGTCAAAGCAAGCGCGTTTTTCTGACCTTGACGTCGTGCGCGGGCAGCAAGCGCTAAGTATGGAAAGAGAAAGTGTTGTGTATCTGAATAAGCAACCTGTTGGATTAAGAAAACGGTGGTGCACAAACTTCAAAAGGAACGTGACATTTTATGTCGTTATTTTTATATGGCTTCTTTCTGTTTAATATTATCTATATTGTCTGTAAAACAAAAGTACTAACACTGATTTCTTAATATTGCACTTGTGTTTTAAATCTTAATAACATAATAGAGTTAAGAAGGAATATTCACTTAAATTCCATAGTAGTATAATATTATACTGTATTAAGTGAATGAAACACGTCATTCATAAAGAAAGTAATATTCCAAAGAAAGAGATTGAGTATGACATGATAAGTTGGAATTTATATTGATGGTATCTTTAGCCTCACAAAAGTAATCAATAAACTAATAAAAACAATATTACAGTACAAAGCAAAGTTACCTAGGTGCTGTATCTCTTTTAAGTATAACTAATATTACATAACAAAACTCTTATCGCATTATGCTTTTAAAGTGATATTTGTGAGCAACTTCCTATCATCAGAATATTAAATTATTTTCTCGAAATCTGCTGAAGCTATAGAGCTGACATTTTTACAACACATGGGCACGTATCTTTTGCTTATGATGTAACAGTAGTTGCTTTGTTAATTCATTTCCTTACAAACAATTTCCATGCGAATATTTTCAAAATTTTCAATACACTGTCTTCAGTAATACGTATATATGGTATATTAGATTTACGAAAACATTATGTAAGGCTACTAAATAAATAGGCCTATACCTGAAAAATTCACTTTTCTATACGAAAAGTTGAGAAAATATTTCTTTTGAATAAAAGAGTCAAACTTGTGAAAAATGAGCATTAAAATTAAAACTTACATTCTTATTATGCACTTATACTTCTCAGGCAAATCTAAACATTAACATGGATATAGTTTTAATAAGTTCTCTTCCCTTTATCTATTGAATCAGTGCTGGCCATTCCTGAATATAGCTCGACCAAGTGGCATATACTACCTCTTTCGTCTGTCTATTTCCTTTCCTAAGCGCTCAGGCTCTCCTGAGCTCTAAAGCGTGCGCTTGCTCCTATGGGCATCAATTGACATGCCTGTAATAGAGTATACTTTTCTGCAGGTTCCTGTGATTTGCATGTCCCAGTTGAGATTTTGTTATCTTCTATATGAGCGTAATATATTTAAAATTGTTTACTTCGACATCTATCGATCTGTATTAGGGGAGACTGTTGTATCTTTAGTATAGTGTACCTTTGAACATTTTTTGTTTTTTAATTTTTGTTGCTACCTAGAGGACTCAAACTGAAGTAGATTGTAGAGAAAGCCGCTATGTAGCTCTGGTCGTAGTTTCAGTTTGATTTATTGCAAAGTGTGAGTTCCGTCGACAAAATAAGTTTTTTTAGTACCAAAAGTAAACATTTCGTTCATTGATATATGTTTTCTAACACAAAACCAGATTGCATTTGTTAATATCTTTCAAGTACGGTGTGTTCCCTACCATCTGGTGAGTAATAACGTATTTTAATTTCCATGATTTATTTGACTCTCTAGTTTTCGGAGCCATATTTGTTTAAACGTGCACCCTCTTGTACCTTTGAACACAAACCATCTTGTACCATGGAACATGTTCCAAATTACACGATACTATCGGTTTTTGTTTTTCTTTTATTTTAAGGTCATGTCACGAAGTAAGTCTGGAATTAAAGAGGCACCCAATTGATTCGGATGTCTTGAAGAAAGCTGTTGAAGCAGCTATTGCTTATCCTGGAAATAAAATCTAAATCAGAGAACCCTGCTCTGGTTTATGATTGAAAATACATTTTAAATACGATTGTCAGTTTTTACAGCTATATTCTCACCTATATTCCATGTGTTCCAACTTACAAGAGGGTATGTTCCAAGGTACATGATCCTGTTGTACCTTTGAACACATTACATATCCCATCATCTTATTTTTTCCATCCTTAATAGATCTGTAAAACAGGAAAATACATACAGGAAGTTGTAAAGGAATCTTCAATAATTATTTGAAGCATTTTTTCATTTAAAAAATTTCATTTCCTAAAATTAAAAAAAAAATAAAATGTGAAAAGTGTTTAAAGGTACAACAGTCTCCCCTATAATCCATAACTACGTGTCGAGTTCGTTTTAAAGACTGGGCTTTCATTTCACGATCTTCCCTTAAGTTGGACCTTCCACAACACGAGAAACAATGGAATGGAAGAGTGGGCGAGTTTACAAGCCATAAGTAATAAGACTGACTAGTTCACTAGCTGCACGCTAATTAAAGCCAGGAGTAGCACAGTAACACTGCCAAGACAAGCTGCTCGCATTCTTCTCAAATATGACGTATGTGTAATCTGATTTCCAAGTTGGGAGAGATGACGACTGGGGTACAAAAAGCGGGCGTGAAGCTAATTTGCGTAACAAATAGGTAAATTAGGTTTCTATTACTATCAACTGCTGCGCTGCCGCCGAGCCCAAACCTGTGTTTAAGCAAATCTAATTTAGTCAAGGAGCGGCGGGCAACGAGAGAGGAGAGAGAAGGCAAGCTGTAAGGACGAGACAAAGAAAATATGCATAAGGATCGGATAAAATATAGACCTGCACAGTCGTACAAATGCATGTAGCGCGTAGGAGGTCAGAGGGACGCCAAGGTCGGGGGACATTCGCTTAATTACAGATAGGCCTACGTGAGCCTCAGAGCTGAATAAAATTCAATGATATTTCCTGTCCTCGTTCACCCACCGTGATTTACAGTCATTTCAAGTTACTTTCCGTACCGTAATCTGGGCTAAACTTGACTACAATAAGAAATGATTTATATCTAACAGATGCACGAATATATTTTTTAAAGTTCAATATTTTTTTGTGGTCAAGTTTACATCAGTATATGGTACAGTGGCTTGTCACTTGTCTTTAGAGAGAAATACGCATTGTTTTAGAATTTTCAAAGCGTTCAAAATGGTGAGAGAATTTTATTCTCTTCAACTGTGTCACAGTTACAGGACAAACAAAAATTTCGAAGCTACGTACTGGATTCAAACTCAAGAAAAAAGACCCTCTGGGCCGTATTCAGGAACGTTACTTATATCCGCCTTTAGTAGGCAGGAAACTCAGAATTTGTTTTCATAGTCACAACTTACCTTACATTTTAGTCGTAACTTAGTGAAAAAGTAACAAGATTCAAGATACGGGAAGACTAAATTTATACCTTACTTAGTTATATAGGCTAATTTGCCTGAACAGAAACTAATTAGACATTTGTTTACTACGATAAAATTTAGTTTAAGAGCTGAAATGAATTTAGAAAATGATAATTTTCAAGAATTCACGGATTATGAGTTCTGTGCCATATTATTTGGCTGGAAAGAGCGCTGCCCACCCTGGAGCTAAAACATCAGTGAATGGACAGTACAACCTTAGTTAATGGCGTATTGTTTTGTCTGTAGGTGCATTCTTGTGAAATCCAGCACGAAAATGTCGCTGCACCGTGATGAAGGATTGGTCCTTGCGAGCTCTAGAACGGAGTAAGTTTTCTCAGTTCCTGTCCATATTCTGAATGCAGTCGTAACTTCAGTCCGAACATATTGTTGTATCAGAATATCAGCGTACGACGCAATAATACTTTCAACTTTCTCTTTCAAACCACATGCATTGCGTTGCTGTATCTATTACCATTACGTTGTTAGGGCTGACGAAAATCCCGGAGAAAATGACTCACTGTGTATACTGTGTCATAGATGCAGTAACGTCCAAAGTTTCGGAACTATGTAAAGGCATTTAATGTGGATATACTGTGTGATCGGGTTCTTGTGATATCGGCTGAAACGCTCACGACCACGCATAAGCCCCAGTCGAAGACGCTCAGTTGGTGAGACTCTCTAAGCAAGCTGCGAGAGCGATCCCGGAGACAGACGAACTCCCTGTGGCGAGACTCGGTAGCATGTGGAGGAAAATCATAGTACAAATCAGAGGAAACCTAATTGTCTGAAATTTGAAGATGTCTGCAATAACTTCTGACCATTAGGAGACTCTTCGGTTTGTACCTTTGGTAGTCTTAGGCTTGAAAATATATTCGTAGGAATGCACTTGTCTCATGTATAAATCTTGCAAACTATATACATTATAAACCAATTATAATATGAATACCAATAAGAAAAAAACTTCTGCCCGAACTTTCCGTACACGCACGCGCGAACGCGCACACACAAAGTAAGAATTTCTTGATTCTCTGTCAAATATAATTTTTATTTCTCTATAGTGCGGCTCTGAATGTATTTGTATTGATTAAAATTTTATCCGCTACAACGATATTCTAAAACTGCCTTTAGGTTATCAACAATAATAGATTTCTACTTACCTTCACTCCTAAACGGCAGTGGTATATTAATGGAGAGGGAAGACTTCCACCTGGAAATAAAGCAAATAAAGAAAGAAATTGGATAATGCAACTCATACAGTCAATTTTACCTCTGACTGAGTTTCTAGCTGATATGTAGGCTACATCTATTATCAGGCAGTAGGCCTACATCTCACTTGAACGTGTCAGAGAAAGAACTACTGCTTGCATAAATCTGAAGTCTGATTAGTGTAATATGTAGCTATTTGGCGATGTATGCAATGAAGGGGGGAAATGAACTGGCCACCCTATCCTGTTATCTCCTGACTTAGTTG
This sequence comes from Periplaneta americana, assembly GCF_040183065.1. Classification (NCBI taxonomy): domain Eukaryota; kingdom Metazoa; phylum Arthropoda; class Insecta; order Blattodea; family Blattidae; genus Periplaneta; species Periplaneta americana. The sequence goes on along the minus strand of NC_091126.1, from coordinate 10,621,542 downwards.
CCTCATGAGTGGTGCCTTGTTGGTAACTCTTGTGAGGTTCAGACCTGTCTTCGGACAGTTGACTAAACAACAATAAACAAGTCAGTTTATCTATACTAATAATAAATCTGTAGCCGAAATTTTTCTGGTAATTTTCGATTTTCCATAAATAATTGGTCCTAACATATATAATTAACCACCCTGAAACCGAAAATCGCTTTTTTTTAATTTTTGTTTGTATGTCTGTCTGTCTGTCTTCTGTATGTTTGTTACCTTTTCACGCGATAATGGCTGAACAGATTTCGATGAAAATTGGAATATAAATTAAGTTCGTTGTAACTTAGATTTTAGGCTATATGGCTTTCAAAATACATGATTTAAAAGGGGGTTATAAGGGGGCCTGAATTAAATAAATCGAAATATTTCGCTTATTATTGATTTTTATGAAAAATGTTACATAACAAAAGTTTCTTTAAAATAATTTTCGATAAGTTTTATTCCTTGAAAAATTTTGATAGGGCTGATATTTAATGAGATAAATGAGTTTTAAAATTAAAATACAATGCCATCTAAGGCGGTGTAATGAAATGAAAACAAATGACTATGTATATAAGGAGCCTTGGACAACAACAATCTAAAGCTATGAAAGATAGCCTACAGAGAATATTTCTGTGTTTGTATGAAGTAATATCGAAAGCTAAATTAACCGATTTGTATAATTAATTATTATTTCACCATTGGAAAGTGTAGTTTCTCTAGATGGACATAATGCTATAATATTATTACAGGAACTTCTGATATAATATAATATAATATAATATAATATAATATAATATAATATAATATAATATAATATAATATAATATAATATAATATAATATAATATAATATAATATAATATAATATAATACAATATAATATAATATAATATAATATAATATAATATAATATAATATAATATAATATAATATAATATAATATAATATAATATAATATAATATAATTAAGAAACATGTTAAAGGAATTGTCATTGCACCAAATGAGTGGTCTCTGGACCAAAATGATCGCATTTTAATTATTTAAATACAATTTAAATTAATTAACATATTAAACGATTTATCCTTCTATCAAACACGAATGTTCACTGGATCAAATGTCCTATTTTAATTATGTAATTACTTCATATTTATTTCTAACGGGTGCGGCGGAGCGCACGGGTACGGCTAGTTTTTAAATAATTCTTTTGCTTGTAGTTTACAAACGTTTCCAAGTTATACTTATGCACTGAAGCGCATAAACAATTTGAAAAGAGAACAATAACTTTAGGCTTATGTTATAACTAGAGAACCGTAATTATGTAAGGGTTTTATCAAATGACATCGAATTTTCTGCAAACGAAACGAATGCAGATATTGTGAACACGCTGTAGTCTGTAGGCAAGATCTTTTTTAAAAGTTTCAATTTTAAAATATTTCAAATTTGGAAGTGTGAGCCATTTTAGATAAAATTAATATGTAACGACACACACGCATGCACTTTTGATTAACCCTCCTAGTACCATTGGGGTCTATATGACCCCAGAAGTACGTTTGGGAGGAAAATCTAAGCCGTTTTTAAACCTACAATTTTCTAAATTTATTACTTTATCCCTCTGAGTCAACTGTATCCAATAACATTTTATTAATTTTCATATTTTCAACACATTAAAAATATTAATTGTTTTTGCACTGATTACCACTGGAGTCTGCAAGAGCATTAGTTCAAACACTCGTAATGCCGCACTTTGACTATTTCGACGTGTTGTTCACACCGAACCCACAAACAAATTACAACCTGTTCATAATATGTGTATAAGATGTGTATAATATCCGACGATACAATCATATTTCACCATTTTTCGAACGTTTATCATAGCTCCGTCTCAGCGACAGAAGAACTTTCAACTGACTTTCTGTTCTATTTCAAATTCTGCGCACCTCAAAACTAAGTTATCTCTAATCTCTTCTCTTGTATTTATGTTCCAATCATGACCTAAACACTCGATCTCAGATCACCGGCAGATTGAGTATACCTCATCATAACACTTCACGATATTCTTCGTCATTCACCGTTTCAATTTCTCGTCGTTGGAACTCCCCACCTCATACTTCAAGGGGCTGTCATATTGACTACTTTCAAAAGTCTGTTGTCGAATTGACTGCTTAGACTGTGATCTTTCTTAAAATGTAATTTTTATAATATGTGGTTTTTATTTTTAATATATAAATTTTCTCTATTATTTTAGTAATAACTTCGATACACATTGTTGCAATAATGTTTGTCACTTAGAATTACATGTAATCAAACGTGTCTTAATTTTTCTATTTGTATTACTATTATTATTATTATTATTATTATTATTATTATTATTATTATTATTATTACTATTATTATTGGAAGAGAAGGCCTTATGGCCTTAACTCTGCCAGTAAAAATAAATCTATTAAATAAACAAATAAAAATATGACAGCAAAGCATAGATGTAAATTCGTGTTTCTTATCGACGTTCTTCTTAGGTGACAGAGTTCTCGTGGCAATGACAATGGATCCAACACAAGTTTACGACTCAGGTGTAAGTTTCAAATACGTACTTGAGAGTTCGTGGTGAAAGATAGTACCTGTGAATTACGTCAAGACCACAGCTTAACGCTAACAACTGATTGGGAGACTCGGAAAGAAATATGAGTGTGAAGACTTCAAAATGAATCAAATGAATTCGACACGAACAGTTTGTTCCTCAGAGGTGCGCCGACCCACACGAAATATGCCGTCTACGTGTGTGGTTGCAGATTGTTAACGAATGACATATTTTCTTCCACTGCCTGCACAATGACAGTTCGTTTGTTCACTGCAGAACATCGCCGAGATATTCCACCATGGATTCTTATATTCAAATATCTGAAACTGAATATGCACCGTGACGGAAGAGCTGATTGCACATCCTCTCGCACTCCTTAATATGGCTAGTTTTTGTTATGATTTTGTATCCTAGATTTCTGACTTAGCTAAAAAGGAAGGTTGAAAATATTAGAGATGCCGCAAATAATTTTATTTTAGAAAACGGTTTACAGCACTCCGCGTGAATATAATCTGTATCAATGGACGGATTTTTTTTCCATATTCTGTATCTGTGACTCAGACCAGCCTCGAATTAAGCGCATTACGTATACTGTAAGTTTTCACTAACAAGCAAACGTTCTGATAGGGGCAGATAAAAAAGCCAAATTATTTTCTTCCTCCATGTTAATAATGGCAAGAAAGTGCTTATACAAATTTTGGCCACTCGACCGCAATTATGAGGGCTGTAAAAAAATAAGTTCGCCAGGAGTCGTTAACAAAAAAAAACACAATTTCATTGGATAAATTTATTGGAACAGACAGAGAAATTGTTGAGTTATTTTTCAACATATTTTCCGTCGGAATTCAGACATTTCACATATCGGGGGATCTTCAGAGACAGGTGCAGACGCAGTCAAACGCTGCTTCCGATCTGAGGCGGCTGACTTCTGCGACACAAAAATTGATTCCATGGTATGACAAATGTCTCAATTCTAGTGAGGGATATGTTTAGAAATAGCACAACAATTGCTGTATCTGTTTCAATAAATATTTCGCTGCAATTGTGCTTTTTTTTATAAACGCCCCCAGGGAAAATCACTTTCTGGACGGCCTCGTAATTGCGGTCGAGTGGCCAAAATTTGTATAAGCACTTCTTTTGACATTATTAACATGGTGGAAGAAAAAAAATAACTTTTTTATCTGCCCCCATGAGAACGTTTGCTTGTAAACTGAAGGTCTCTGTATTTGAAAAAATAAAACACACAAAATGACAACTATTCGAAATCGGTTATACGCCTTTGTTTCTTTCTTCAAATCTTTTTTTTATGAGATGAAGTAATAGATCTACTTGAAATTCGGTTAATATTGTGTATGTACAGTACGATTATTTAGTCCTGACAGTCGCCGGAGATGTGCGCCTGGGTCAGGCGAGTCTATTTAGTTACGCCAAGGGGTGTATGAGTTAGTTACTCGCTTGCCTTCGGAGCGATCGGATGTCATGCGTGCGGTAGAGCAGTGTTTTTCCAGTATAATTAAGTTGTACTGCATTCCTTTACCGACCGCTCCGGAGCTCTCCCCACTGCTCTCATTACTTCCCCTCTTTCGCGTCGCTGAGGTGTAGGACTAAATAATCTGTCTGTACTCACACACATGGCATGGAAAGGAATTTTACGGAGGGGACTATGACCCAGCACTGCGACGTTCTACGATCTATTGCGCTAACTCTGAAAATAGGCGCATTTCCAAACACACATTGGCTGACTACACTAATGTTCGCTGAGTACCCAGGTTTCGAGCAAGTCCCTAAGCCAGCCCCTCCATGTGTCGCCAGCCGGCGTTCGGGGTATGCTATGGAATGATGAAGACATGGAGAAATGGTGACGGAATGATGTAGATGCCTAATATGGGGAAAAACGGGAAAAACCTGAAGAAGAATCCAACTGCTACCTTGTCTGCCACAAGTGTCACTATGGATTTTTGAATAAAAAATTCCAGATGTGTCCGGGACTCGAACCCAGGCCGCCTACGTAACAAACTGAAGGTCTGACCACACAGCCACCGTAGCGGTTTACTCACACCCCTAAGGATACTGTGAACTGGCGGGCCACTTCAAAAGTGAATTATGTCAAAGCCCTATTTGGTGTCTGCGTGTTTCAGAACAGCCAATCTCTCCGCGCAGTTTCCGTGCATGCAATAATACATCACACTTCTCGCCTATTCGTCAATTATTTATATCTCTATATTTTGTGATAACTTATTCGTTTGCTTTGAAGTCACCACATTTCAGCTACATATGAAATAATAAGTACAAATATGAGCGATTGATTCAAAAATATCTTGTTATTGGCATGTGTAGAGCATTGTTCTAGAATTTTACGGCCTTATATGTATTATTTTAAACACCTTCTCTGGCAATTTGTAAGTGTTAAACAGTTCTTAAGAATTTACGTAACAGTACACCGTTAATGCTTCACGCCTACTCGCCAGTTGATATCTCTCATATTTTATGAAAACACATGCTTAGTTTTCTGAAGAATCACTAGATTCAAAATGCGTTTGAAGTAATATGCAGAATTACATGCGACTGTTTAAAAATGGTTGTTGACAACTGTACATCCCTGTTTTTTTTAACAAATTTTGAAAAACATTTTAAGCCTTGAACAATTATTAAGAAAGTTACGTGAATAGTTCACCGGTCTCTGCTTTTCGCCTGTTCGCCATTTGATATCTACTCAAATTTTTAAGAAAATAACTACATTACTCGTTTTCTGTAGAATGACGACAGTCTAACTATTGTACGTGTGAAATAAAACGCAGAGATAACGAAAATTATTTGGTTATAGGCACCGTTGATTTGGAAAATAAACAACGTACCTAAATAAATCGTAGAATTGTGGAGATTTCAATACAATAACAGAAGAAGGATTGTATAAGTTACTCAGTTTTGTGAGTTATGCCTTGAAAAAGATGACTGCGAGTCCCTCCAAGATATTTCTTTGTACCTACTGTACAACCCAGAAAGAAGTCTTGGCTTGTGTCCTTGCACATAGGCTTGATTTGGCCAATTGTGTGTCCTATATACGCGGTGATTTTCCAAGTCCGAGAAGTGATCTTAACGGTTTTCGTGAATCCGGTGATGACATGTGGGCCATCCTTCCTCAGTCCTGATAGAGGTAGGTCCCATCCGCAGAGGAGTAGATTTCCTTTTTCAGGATCGTATGTTCGTACTACCCTAAGACTCCACCCCAACCTATTTTAACAACTGCAGACAGATGGAATGAGGGTGAGACGGAGAGTATTGGTGAAATGTTTGAGGGAAGCGGGAGTACCCCGAGAGAAACAATCTGCAATGCCTGCTTCGATTACGACCTGGACGTCTGGATGGAATACAATGGCGCTAGTACAAAGATCCAAAGTTCATTGCTGTGTGCCTGTGGTCGGCATTTCGTGACTTGCAATTCGACATCTTAATACATATATAAGCAGGGCGGAGAGGTAAGGCATGATCTCCCTTCCCTTAGCCGTCACTTGTCCATTCAATGTTAAACAGTTCGAGTACACCCCACCTCCTACCTTACCTTTTGCTGTAAACATTTTATATGACGTAATCTTTGCCGACCACTGCTGTATGCAATCAGCTGTCAAATGACTCTCCGGGCTTTCCTCTTTGACAGGAGTATATAATAAGTTCACTAGAAATTAGTGTCACGAATAAAAAAACTGTATATAAACACGTTTCTTGCACATGCTGTATTGAATTTCTCATCATAATAATGGTAGTTTGGTCATGTATTTAAACATGTGTGAGCCTAGGAAAGAATGAAGTATTACGAAAGTAACTAATTTCACTAAAAACAAGGAAAAAACCGAAAACAATGCTACCTGACCCAGGACCCCATACGCAGGCTACTCACATTATAACAGGATAGCAACCTGCAGCTGATTCGTAGTCAAAGTTATTTCGGCATCGCCTTAAAGCAGCGGTCATCAGCATACTGCGCTCTCGGGCTAGCGTCTCTTTCCCGCAGCACCAGCGTGCATCCGCGGCTGCTGGCAGGTATGCTGTCTCCCAATCCCTTCTGCACGACGGAGCATATTTTTTTGCACTCCTTGCACTCTACCCATTTCAGCGAATGCTGATGACCACTGCCTTAAAGCACACTGTTTTAAAATGGCTACTGTCTACGCTAGTGATGTCAAGGCAAGCGCATTTTTCTGACCTTGACGTCGTGCGCGGGAAGCAAGCGCTAAATATGGAAAGAGGAAGGGTTGTGTATATGAATAAGCAACCTGCTGGATTAAGAAAACAGTGATGCACAAACTTCAAACGGAACGTGAAATTTTATCTCGTTATTTTTATACGGCTTCTTTCTGTTTAATATTATCTAGCCTATATTGTCTGTAAAACAATATTGTACTTGTTTTTTAAATCTTAATAATATAACAGAGAGTTAAGACGGAATATTCACTTAAATTCCATAGTAGTATAATAGGCCTATTATACTGTATTAAGTGAATGAAACACGTCATTCATAAAGAAAGTGATATTCCAAAGAAAGAGCTTGAGTAGGACATGATAAGTTAGAATTTATATTGATGGTATCTTTAGCCTCACAAAAGTAATCGTCCACACCTGTGGAGTAACGGCCAGCGCGTCTGGCAGCGAAACCAGGTGGCCCGGGTTCGATTCCCGGTCGAGGCAAGTTACCTGGTTGAGGTTTTTTCCGGGGTTTTCCCTCAACCTAATATGAGCAAATGCTGGGTAACTTTCGGTGCTGGACCCCGGACTCATTTCACCGGCATTATCACCTTCATCTCATTCAGACGCTAAATAACCAAAGATGTTGATAAAGCGTCGTAAAATAGCCTACTAAAAAAAAGTAATCAATAAACTAATCAAAACAATATTACAGTACACAAAAAGTTACCTAGGTACTGTATCTGTTTTAAGTGTAACTAATATTACATAACAAAACTCTTATCGCATTATGCTTTTAAGGTGATATTTGTGAGCAACTTCCTATCATCAGAATATTAAATTATTTTCTCGAAATCTGCTGAAGCTATAGAGCTGACATTTTTACAACACATGGGCACGTATCTTTTGCTTATGATGTAACAGTAGTTGCTTTGTTAATTCATTTCCTTACAAACAATTTCCATGCGAATATTTTCAAAATTTTCAATACACTATCTTCAGTATTACGTATATACGGTATATTAGATTTACGAAAACATTCTTTAAGGCTACTAAATAAATAGGCCTATACCTGAAAATTTTACTTTTCTATAGGAAAAGTTGAGAAAATATTTCTTTTGAATAAAAGAATCAAACTTGTGAAAAATGAACATTAAAATTAAAAATTTACATTCTTATAATGCACTTATACTTCCCAGGCAAATCTAAAAATTAACATGGATACAGTTTTAATAAGTTCTCTTCCCTTTATCTATTGAATCAGTGCTGGCCATCCCTGAATATAGCTCGACCAAGCGGCATATACCATCTCTTTCTTCTGTCTCTTTCCTTTCCGCTGTAAAGCGCTCAGGCTCTCCTGGGCTCTAAAGCGCGCGCTTGCTCCTGTGGGCATCAATTGACATGCCTGGTCTACGCGTATAACGTAGGTTTGTTGGAATCTACTCCCGAGGCATTTCAACTTGATATGGAATATCGCGTTACGAAGTCGCGAACTCTCCTGTTAGAAGCCGTAGACGTTCGATGCCAGTTTACAATCCCTGTGAGCTTAACGTCTGGAATCTGTCTGGCTTATGCCATCGCTTCAGAGCGCGGTCGAGCCCTGGCAGAATTGTGAGTAACCCCAGAGAACAGGGTCGAAGCCTGCGCGAGGGGTTGCTAAGGGGCGTGATGATTTGGAAACCTCCTCACGTATAATTGAGGATTCCTCCAGTCGTTAATTTAATTAATGTTACATGTGTGGCAATGGGAACGTGTACATCACACTCGGGAACACGAGGCATCTTCCATCTTCTTGTTACGGCCGGCAGCCGTACAGTCGCGGCCAACAATCAGCGCCACGGTCCTCGAGGAAGTGTCGTGAACACGTCGCTGACAGCACGCTGCTTGGTCCTACCATCTGTCTCTCCATTATTGGAGCTGTGAAGAGTAGACCGCAACAGACCCAACATCACTACATCACTGGATGTAATGCTCTATTGAATTAGGCCTATCAAAACTCAATGTACATTTCGATCGATCGTTGGAGAATTACCTGATAAAGCAAATCAGTAAATGAAAGACCGTTATCAGAGTGTTGCATTGGAGTTAAATCGCTAGCTTGAACTCGGTCGAGTGTCGCACCCTCGAGTGAGATACGATCGGTCGTGATACGCTCGTAATAAATAGAAGCACAGTACAAGGTCATCTCACCGACATGTCTTATCTTGTATGGAAGGCGACAGATAAGACACACATATGTTTTGCTCACAAGGGAAAAATAAGGCTTTATTTTCTGCGTTTATGGCAAACGTCTAATGGAACAGTCAATGGAACGTACCAAAACAGGAACATGAAGTTATAAATAAAATTATATAAAAAACTTCGATATACAGTTATTATTGCTAATTAATAATTATTCAATATCTGATTTGCCACATATATATTATGATAGGTCCATACATAGTGTTCCGCCTATATACTGCGACAATGTAGAAACGTTTTACAAAATATTATTGGTATAGCAGTAGATTAATAACAATATTAGTACAGAGATAAAGTCACAGAAAATATAATAAAACGAATAATCATGCTGCAAACTGTTACAGACGCAAAGATTGATACACTAATTATTAGAGATTATTATTATTATTATTATTATTATTATTATTATTATTATTATTACTTGAAAACTAGATACGGTTCTTGCATTATCGTGATTGTGTTCTCCGTTTATAATAATTACATTTACATCCAATAACATCTACCAGGGTCCACACCTGTGGAGTAACGGTCAGCGCGTCTGCCGCGAAACCAGGTGGCCCGGGTTCGATTCCCGGTCGGGGCAAGTTACCTGGTTGAGGTTTTTTCCGGGGTTTTCCCTCAACCCAATATGAGCAAATGCTGGGTAACTTTCGGTGCTGGACCCCGGACTCATTTCACCAGCATTATCACCTTCATCTCATTCAGACGCTAAATAATCAAATATGTTGATAAAGCGTCGTAAAATAACCTACTGAAAAAAAAACATCTACCAGATGTGGCAAAAACAAAATCACTCCTGTGGGAAAAAAAAAAAAAAAAAAAAAAAACATTTACCTACAACATTTATATTACATTTTAAAGCAAGTTTTGTAGTTGTACTATGGAAAGGTTAGTTAAACACTGCAAAGTTTTGAAATGATAAACATTTATGATGTTACTACACAGTTCATCACTCTAACAAGAACGAATGTCTAACGCTCGGCTTATACCGTTCGAGGATTTATCGCTCGTGACAATTTTACCCATCATGCATGTGCGCTACCTATCGGATTATGCTATGAACTACTTGGCGCTCGAGCGAAAACGTCCGATGCAGACCTCTGACCGTTACCTTTGCATGTGAAAATGTTACATATTTTATATATGAATAACAGGAATTGCGCACAATGAAATTGTTTGCTAGGCCTATACTTATTGACGCAGCTGTGGCAGTTTTTCTTGTCTATGTGTGCAGTGCATTGCATGATATCTTTCACACTTTTGGTCACATCGTTTACACGCATTTGGTTTACGGAAACCTAAATTTCTGCACTTTTTATGGTGAATCTAGTGACTATATGTCTCAGCTCGAAGCCCACGCCTGTCCTTTCTAGGTCGATCATTGCATCCGTCGTGTAGAACTTGTTCCATATAGGCTAATGGATTTTTTGGTCCGCAGTTTCTGCAGAAGCCCTTCGTAGCTCGTCGTGGAGGGTATTAGGAGTTTGGTTCTCAATCTTCTATCAGGAACTTCTCCCTCGCCATGATGTAGACTAGCCTGGATGGTGTGTACTTTGACATCTGCAGGACCCGTTTAAGGTATCTTGCTTTCAGGTTCTCCAGTTTACATATTTTATATGGAAATCCCCAAAAATTAAGAATTTGTTTTCAACAGATACGTTCTCTATGAGTCGAGAAGGAAACGTTGCTGTATCCGCCTCCTCACTAAGATAAGCCAAATATTCCCTGCAGTAATGGCGTAAAAATATGCGATTAATTCTGGAAATTTCAACACGTTACTGAACGTTATGGAACCACTTCCACAGAATGGGGATTAGTTGGTAATCACGACAGTCACCGGTGCAAATCAGTAAGCGAAACTACAGAACATATTTATATAGGCCTACTTTCTATGACCGATTGAAAGAAAAAAGTAATGTTGAAGAGCCAATGTGTTCTGCTGCAAGACACTGACGGCACTGCCGCCTAAATTTTGGACTTATTAAAAAAGTAAGCACTTCAACTGATTTTAAATACTGATTAGTATTCCAATAAATGTTATATATATATTTTTTTTTTCATTTTTCATTTTTTTATATTTCTGATATTAAATTTAAAAAAAAAAGTTAAGAATCTTTCAAAATTCAATAAATAAAATAGAACTATTATATCATTTATCTATATAATATATTACTCCATTACATTATTGCATAATTAAGGTATCCCCGTAACACGCCATGAAGGCACTTGGGGGGCATGGAGGTAGAGCCCCATGCTTTCCAAGACCTCGGCACTAGAATGAGGTGGTATGGTCGGCACCACGCTCTGACCGCCTTTTACCCCCGGGAAAGACCCGGTACTCATTTTTATATTAGGCTGAGTGAACCTCGGGGCCATTCTGAAAGTTTGGCAACGAGAAAAAAATCCTGTCACCACCTGGGATCGAACCCCGGACCTTCCAGTCCGTAGCCAGCTGCTCTACCAACTGAGCTAACCGGCCGCCCATTATTGCATAATATTTTGTATTTATTTTGCAATTGCATTACTTAATACTTTTTCATTTTACTTTATTAGCCTACTGTTTAAAGGGGCCATTGCCCCTTGTACTTTCTAGTTAACGAACTCTTCTGTGATTTACCTGATATAATTTCATTGTATTTCTTGTATTATTATTTATTGTATTATTTTGATATTTTTCACTTTACTTTTGCTTACTTATATGTAATTAAATTAAACAATTAAATAATTATTTTATTGTACTCTTAAGCATGTAATTTTACTTTTTTAATTATTTAATGTATACCCCACTCCCGGCCATGTATGGTGGGTCCCTATCACCACGGCATGGCGCGTCCTCAGGTTGCGGATAGAGGAGACGGCCTCCAGATATGGAGGGTAGCTGCGAATATATTGAATAAGCAGTCGTGGACAGCCGATAAGGGGTGGTCCTCCAGCTTGGGGGTTGGGCGAAGGGCTAACAACCCATCACCGTAAAAAACAGCTTGTTACGAATTCCTACAGTAAGCCTCGGAATAGGACTGATTCTCTGGCACGACCACAGCAAAGGAATAAGGTTTTGAGATTTGGCACTTGGAACGTAACTAGTCTTTATAGAACAGGAGGGGTAACATTAGTAGCAAAAGAACTAGCTAGATATAGAATAGACTTTGTGGGAGTACAAGAGGTTAGGTTAGATGGGAATGGCATATCACAAATAGGAGATTACTTGTTGTATTATGGGGAAGGAAACAATAATCACCAATTAGGAACAGGATTCTTTGTACATAAAAGAATAAAATCAGCAGTAAAAAAGGTCGAATTTATCAGTGACAGGTTATCATATTTAGTACTTAAGGGTAGATGGTGCGACATCATAGTTATAAATGCTCACGCCCCTACAGAAGAGAAAGACGACTATATAAAGGATAGCTTCTATGAGGAATTGGAACATACTTTTGATCAGTTCCCTAGATATCATATGAAAATTTTATTGGGGGATTTCAACGCTAAAGTAGGACGGGAGGATATTTTTAGACCAACTATTGGAAAAGAGAGCCTACACGCAATTAGTAGTGACAATGGAGTTAGATTAGTCAACTTTGCCACATCGAAAAATTTAATTGTCAAAAGTACAACATTCCCCCATAAGGATATACATAAATATACTTGGACTTCTCCAGATGGATTGACACACAACCAAATAGATCACATCTTGATAGATAAACGGAGACATACTAGTATAGTAGATATTCGAACTTTCAGAGGTGCAGACTGTAATTCTGACCATTATTTGGTGATTGGAGAATTAAGAGAAAGATTATCAGTAGCCAAGCGAGTAGAGCAACAAGTTAATATTACTAAATTCAATATTTTGAAATTAAAGGACGAGGAAGCTAAGCAAAATTATCAGGTCGAAATTTCGAATAGGTTTGCCACTTTAGAAAGTTCCGACGAAGTTGAGAAAGAATTAGATGTTAATAGCGTGTGGGAAAATATCAGAGATAGTATCAAAATTGCAGCTGAGCAGAGCATAGGTTATTATGAAACTAAGAAAAAGAAACCGTGGTTTGATGAAGATTGTTGCATGGTAGTAGAAAGAAGGAAACAGGCAAAATTGAAATTCTTACAGGATCCAGTTGAGGAGAATAGAGATAATTATTTCAATGAAAGACGGGAAGCAAGTCATATACTTAGGAATAAAAAGAGAGGTTACTTGAAGGAAAAACTGAATGAGGTAGAAACAAATAGTAAGAATAAAAACATTCGAGATTTATATAAGGGTATAAAGGAATTCAAGAACGGATATCAGTCAAGGGTAAACGTGATCAAGGATGAGAATGGTGACTTGCTTGCAGACTCTTCATCAATCCTAAACAGATGGAAAAACTATTTTGCGCAACTACTAAATGTACATAGGCTAAATAGAAATGATCGGGACGATATTGAAATACAAACTGCTGAGCCATTTATACCCGAACCCACGATTTCAGAAGTCGAAATTGCGATAGAAAATCTGAAAAAGTACAAGTCTCCAGGTATCGATCAAATTCCAGCAGAATTAATACAAGAGGGTGGAAGTGCATTATATAGCGAAATTTATAAACTTGTACTTGCTATTTGGGAAAAGGAAATTGTACCAGAACAATGGAAGGAGTCCATAATTGTACCTATTTTTAAAAAGGGGGACAAAACCAACTGTGGTAACTTTCGAGGAATATCACTTTTGTTGACGTCGTACAAAATTTTGTCCAATATTCTTTTGAGGAGATTAACTCCGTACGTAGATGAAATTATTGGGGATCATCAGTGCGGTTTTCGGCGTAATAGATCGACTATTGATCAGATTTTTTGTATTCGGCAGATAATGGAGAAAAAATGGGAGTATAAGGGTACAGTACATCAGTTATTCATAGATTTCAAAAAGGCATATGACTCGGTTAAGAGGGAAGTATTATATGATATTCTTATTGAATTTGGTATTCCCAAGAAACTAGTTCGATTAATTAAAATGTGTCTCAGTGAAACATACAGCAGAGTCCGTATAGGTCAGTTTCTATCTGATCCTTTTCCAATTCACTGCGGGCTAAAGCAGGGAGATGCACTATCACCTTTACTTTTTAACTTCGCTTTAGAATATGCCATTAGGAAAGTTCAGGATAACAGGCAGGGTTTGGAATTGAACGGGCTACATCAGCTTCTTGTCTATGCAGATGACGTGAATATGTTAGGAGAAAATACACAAACGGTTAGGGAAAACACGGAAATTTTACTTGAAGCAAGTAAAGCGATCGGTTTGGAAGTAAATCCCGAAAAGACAAAGTATATGATTATGTCTCGTGACGGGAATATTGTACGAAATGGAAATATAAATATTGGAGATTTATCCTTCGAAGAGGTGGAAAAATTCAAATATCTTGGAGCAACAGTAACAAATGTAAATGACACTCGGGAGGAAATTAAACGCAGAATAAATATGGGAAATGCGTGTTATTATTCGGTTGAGAAGCTCTTATCATCCAGTCTGCTGTCCAAAAATCTGAAAGTTAGAATTTATAAAACAGTTATATTACCGGTTCTTCTATATGGCTGTGAAACTTGGACTCTCACTCTGAGAGAGGAACATAGGTTAAGGGTGTTTGAGAATAAGGTGCTTAGGAAAATATTTGGGGCTAAGCGGGATGAAGTTACAGAAGAATGGAGAAAGTTACACAACACAGAACTGCACGCATTGTATTCTTCACCTGACATAATTAGGAACTTGAAATCCAGACGTTTGAGATGGGCAGGGCATGTAGCACGTATGGGCGAATCCAGAAATGCATATAGAGTGTTAGTTGGGAGACCGGAGGGAAAAAGACCTTTAGGGAGGCCGAGACGTAGATGGGAGGATAATATTAAAATGGATTTGAGGGAGGTGGGGTATGATGATAGAGACTGGCTTAATCTTGCACAGGATAGGGACCGATGGCGGGCTTATGTGAGGGCGGCAATGAACCTTCGGGTTCCTTAAAAGCCATTTTGATGATGATGATGATACCCCACTCCCGGCCACAAGCTTTTGCTTCATGGGGAGTGCCAACCAAAAGTGTACCATTATCATCATTCAAATAAAAAATATTTATTATTGTTATTATTATTATTTATTATTATTATTATTATTATTATTATTATTATTATTATTATTATTATTATTATTATTAAGTATAGCCGGTACAATGTAACATGAGATGCTAAGTTGCGACTTCAACAATTTTCCTCCATCTCGTGCTCAAAATTAGTGTGCTATTGTAGTTGCTAGGTTCACTTCAATATTGACAACAGTTGCTGGAATGTACGCATGTTACACATATCACGATATTAATTTTGTTACTTTTGGGTTATCATAATTTGAGATGTTTTACAAGCAAGATATTTTCAGAAACTAAATTCACTCATTCAAACTATACATAGTGTGCATATTAATATCGGAGATATCATTATTATAATGCAGTATAATATACTTTCAGGAAAAAAAAAACATTTTTAAGCCATAAACATTCATTTAGTAACATTTAATGAATTTACTGCTTTAGGTTCAAATTAGTAAAAGTGAAGTGCCAGCTATCTTTTATTCTTAGCATCTCAACATTGCTCATATATTATTTCGAGTGTACTAAGTCGAAATGTGTGCAGACTTCCAGAACTCTATTATTATTATTATTATTATTATTATTATTATTATTATTATTATTATTATTATTATTATTATTATTATTATTATTATTAGTGTTTATTTAACATGGCAGAGTTAAGGCCATACGACCTTCTCTAACACACAACCAGGAGATAGAGTATGTGCCTATTCATTCATTCATTCATTCATTCATTCATTCATTCATTCATTCATTCATTCATTCAATCATTCATTCATCCATTTATTTATTCATTCATTTATTCATTTACTTATTTATTTATTTATTTATTCATTTATTTATTTCAATTTATTGCTAAATTAACATAGATATATGAAACTTATACAGGAAACTATACATCTAAGTAAATTCAAAATATGCAAGTTTCAAGCACAACTCTATAAGAGCAAGCTCGTGTAGTGTGTACGTAGACTGTATGTTGAGAAAGAGTGGTGAAAGTGCACGTAATTTCTTGGCACCAGTAGAAATCTCTCCAAGTCGATAACTATGTCCAATTTTATCTTAAACTGAAGTTACTTCATACAAGTAAAATAAACTATATCACAAAAGTCGCCAATATTGTTAATAAAATGTTGTGTCTGTGTTGTGATTATGAAATTTGATAAAACGCTATGTAAGCCCTATTTATGTGTGTATGTATGTATGTATGTATGTATGTATGTATGTATGTATGTATGTATGTATGTATGTGGGGTAGTAGGTTATTTTACGACGCTTTATTAACATCTTAGTTTATTTAGCGTCTGAGTGAGATGAAGGTGATAATGCCGGTGAAATGAGTCCAGGGTCCAGCACCGAAAGTTACCCAGCATTTGGTCATATTGGGTTGAGGAAAAACCCCGGAGAAAACCTAAACCAGATAACTTGCCCCGACCGGGACTCGAACCCGGGCCATCTGGTTTCGCGATCAGACGCGCTATTCGTTACTCCACAGGTGTGAAATGTATGTATGTATGTGTGTATGTATGTATATAATAATAATAATAATAATAATAATAATAATAATAATAATATTAATAATAATAATAATGTTTTATTTTCGCTGGCAGAGTTAAGGCCATAAGGCCTTCTCTTCCACTCAACCAGCCTTAATCAATACAATACATATTTAAATTACAAACTACACTTAAAAGGTTCTCCAGCAATATTCTTCAATTTTAACGACTAGTAGACTACATATTTATTTAAATTTAGATAAACCTATAGGCCTAAGGTAAAGTAGTAACTTAATTTATGAGCTAATTTAATTCAATCAATTATAATTAATTTAATATTTGGGATAGCTAGTAAAATGATGAAAATTAATTTAATATAAGCTTACTAGAACTATGTTACAGGGAGAAAAAAAAATATATATATAAATCTAAAATATATTTTTAAAATGAAAATATTAATGTAATTGCCATTAGAGGTTTTGTAAATCTATTTAGAGAAATTAATGATGATAATAAGAACGGACAGATGTTAGTTTCATTATAAGTAACAAATATTTATCAGCAATTAATCTGTTAAGTAAGAATTTATGTAATTTTGACCTAAATGAAGTTATTGTCCAACAACCCCTTACATCACTCGGAAGCGAGTTCCAATTTCTAGCAACTGAAACTGTATAAGATGAAGAATATAAAGATGTCTTGTGGTAGGGTATAATGAGTAAATTGTTTTGATGAGATCTTGTACTTAGCTGATGATATGCGGATAAATTTTGAAAACGAGAAGCCAAATAGATGTATGTATGTATGTATGTATGTATGTATGTATGTATGTATGTATGTATGTATGTATGTATGTATGTATGGCTTGTTTTGTAACAAGGCGGAGAAAAATAATTAGTATTAATAATAAAATAATTTAGCTATCTCTGATTGAGGTTCTGCCTGATATATACAGATATGGAAATAAAATTTGGTTCTCCCGTATTGTACAAATTTCGCTTACAACACACTGCGCATGTGTACTAAACAATAGCCCCTGTATATATGCTAATTGTGAACAGTCGTGCGAAATTGTTGCCTACTACAGTTGGACTCCCATGAAGACTCGCTCCAAATTTTAATTCCGTATCTATACACCTATTGTCAGGCAGTACATCTCACTTGACGATATGTGTCAGAGGAAGAACAATTGTTTTCATGCTTCTGAGTCTCATTAGAGTAATATGTTACTCTACTCAGTGATGTATGCAATGAAGGGGGAAAGGAATTGGCCATCCTACTCCATTATCTCCTGTCTTAGTTGCCTCACGAGTGATGCCTTACTGATGTCACTTGTGAGGTTCAAACCTGTCTTCGGACAGTTGACTAAGCAGCAACACAATAATACTCGCAAAGAAAGAAACTGAGATAAATATATTCATGCGAAGACCTAACACTGGGAGATGTTGCGTTATCAGTGTCGTCCTAATTTCTGGGCTTTCTCTTGTAGGAGTAACAGGTGTATGCGATAGTGCCCCTGCCTCGCGCATAGCTCGGAACTCGAGCCCGAAGAAAATGATTATGGCTACTCGGCATGAAAAGGACACCTCCATCAATTATGGTTTATGGTATGCTGGATCGTGCAAGGAACAAAGAAGCAGAGGGGAACAGACTTCCCTGGTAAGCGATCCGATTCCGTCAATGGATAAGTTTTTACAATTTAATTTATCTTGAGTCAGATCAACGATAAAACAAATGATTTATAAAATGCTTGTCAGCCCGCTTCGTCGGCGGAGAGCCGAGGGGTGAGGGCTGAGGGCTGCCCGCTAACGAATGGCGCGGCCGGGCGGCCGGCGTGTCTGGTCGGAGCCCAGCCCGGCCCGGCCCGACGCAACGCGAACAGCACCTTTCAAACGGGTTCGATTCCCGGCTGCAGACGAGAATTTCCTCTTCCAAATATGGAGCGGGAGATATCCTTAAACTTTAGCTTTCTCATTGTCTCCTGGTGCTTGGCGTTGCACCATGCTAACAACGATTCTTGAGGAGCAGATCGGTGGCTTACTTATTCCATAGGAAGCGGACGTGGACTTCGGTCTCTATTGGAGGACAGGTACAGATTTGATTATCAGTCGACGGGGTTACTGTTATGAGCTCTCTGTAGCGTTTGTAGCTTTATGTAGCGTTGCGCTAAGATGAATGACTTTAATGTATGGGGGCATCAAATGTAGGAAACAGAAAACGGATGTATGTAAATTCTCGTTTAAATAGAACTATAAATGATTGGAATGACCTACCTGCAGCGGTCTTTGAGATTCAAGAATAACTTAAAAAGTTGTGTACAAAGTGTAAATTAAAATTAAGGTGACAAGTAACATTTAATTTTATAAGGTGACTTGTATTTATTTAGCCTGACGAGTTACTCCCTTGGTTTGAATTGTAAATTATTTAAAAAATAGCGTGTAAGAGGGTCTTAGACTAGAAATGTTTAGTTTAAATTTAGTTAAGGGTGTAATTGTTTGTCTTATTTGAGCTGTTGTATCAGTGAAGCGAGGAGAGTCAGGGAAGTTATGGTTTTACACTGCAGTGAATAGTTCCGATCAGTGATAATTTATAGTGTAAATGAAATGTGTTCTATAGTGTCAGTGGAATGTGTTATAGAGGGTCAGTGAAATGTGTCCTAAAGTGTCAGTGAAATGCGTCATAGTGCCACTACAGTGAGTGAGATGAGAGTAAAGTGAAAGATTATTATCAGTACCAATGAGAAACTTATGTAGGACCTATACATATGTAGGTTGTATTGTAAAATTAGGTTCAGTTATTAATTAAGTTATTTTATGTATTATTATTAATTGTAATTATGTGTTTAATTGTATTGTGTATTCTTATTGTATTGTGTATATAATTGTATTGTGTATTGTATAATTGTATTGTGTATTGTTTATATTGTATATACCACTGCCACCGGTGCTTGCCCACTTGCAGTGTAAATAAATACATACATACATAATCTCGCAAAATATATATATATATATATATATATATATATATATATATATGGATTTTAAAAGTAAGAGAACTTTAATTGAACTTTTTTCATGTTTTGCACAATATTAAACATTCTGGCACTGGCTTATTACAAAGGAACTGAGATTTTTTATAAATTTGATGGCAGTAATATTAATCTTCATTAAGGCAACAGTAACAAGTTTTACTTTTCACATACGAGTACTCATGTGTGTGTTATTAAGCGTCCAATTTTCAAATTGCTTTACCGTAGAAATACAAACGGATGTGTTATAAACTCCATATAGTTCCAGCAGTAAGTAAAAATACGGTTATTTCCGACAAGGAAATAATGTTGAAATAATATGCAAAGAAAAACACTGGGCACCACGCTATGAGACAGAATGACAAACGAAACACTACAAAGACTGACGAACACTATACTGACGCAGCAGAACGAGCCACGGCAACGAAGTGGACCTGGGGGGGGGACATGTGGCGAGACTACATCAGACAAGATGGACCCATGCAGTCACGATGTGGGACCCCTAAGTCGGAAAGAGAGGACAGGGAAGACCACGACTCAGATGGTCTGACATGTTTACCAAAGAGGCGGGGAGGCGGGGAAACAATGGTGGAGGACAGCAAAGAACAGAGTTTTGTGGAAATAACTAGGGAAGGTCATTGTAAATAGGTAACGTAATCAGTGTTAAGATATTGTAAATAGTAAAGTCAGTATCAGTGAAAGTGTAAGATAAGTTTTGTAAATAGTGAAGTCAGTGTTGAGAAAGTGTCAGGTAAATAGTGTAAATAGCAATCAGTGTTTGTCAAAGTGCTGGTGTCAGTGTAATGTGTGTAGTGCAAGAAAAAAAATGAACAAAAAAACAGAGTGCTGAGACTAGTTAAAGTCTAACAGGGTTATTAACCATGTCACGAAAGTAGTATACGCGACAAGCTCGCCTGGATTGGCTCACCAAGCGAGTACACTTGAGCCATCCCTGTCCGGAGGCTGAAAATCCAATACTGTCGCAGAATGTTATGTTCTGTTACTATAATAATTAGCGTTAATTGTAAATAATATTTAAATAAATTCAATTTGTCATCTCGTTTTTCAATTCTAAATCAATTTCCAGGTTATATCAAAATTAGTTCATGTTATTCTCTAGGTTATATCAAGGTCAATGACATTACTGTTCCTCGGAAAAAATCAATACTTTCGCGTCTGCGCACATCTCACAATTTACGAGCTATGCACAAGGTCACTTCCGCTCTTGGGTCAGATATAATGAATACTTCTGAATAATTTCAAGTTAGAAATATGGTCGAGCATAAAAAGTCGTATGAAACTTGCCTATAATGGTAATTAAGGCGCTCGTATGAAAATTATGAAACTCGCTTGCGCTCGTTTCATAAACAAACATACTCGCGTCTTAATTAATATCATTTTAGGCTCGTTGCATAATGTACTATTATTTGTGTATATGTTTTGAATTGAAGAGTTCGCGGGAAAAACGATGAATGTCACATTTCTGTTAAGGATTAGATAATGATCTAATTGTGTCTTTAACTGCAAGATGTAGAGTTGTTTCTATAGAAAATAAAGGAAAACATTACTGTATTCGTGGTGATAATTCTCCTTTTTACCATTTTTCATAAGAACAACATTAAATTTCGCAGTGATCCATTGAATTAGATAATGACATCAACCTTAAGAAAACTGTGACATTCATCGTTTTTCCCGCTAACTCTTCAATTGGGATAGTTCAAGGAATATGTAATAATAATATCATTCACGACAAAATAAAGTAATAAAATGTTTCTGAAAGCGCAAAATATATAACGAGAATTTATGTTTTATTTTCGTGACATTCATTTTCTCCCCTCATAATTCTGCTCGAATTCTATTACGTCCTGAGAGGCGCATGCAGTTTCAGATTGTGACTTAACGTGCGCGACCCCAATAGCCTGAGATAAATCCCGATAGCCTATTGGACAAATCAAAGTTATTCATATTTCTAAGTTTTTACTTACGTTTTTCGGAATATAAGCAAACTTGGAGGGCGTGTTCTGCTGCCTTGGGCTTAAAAAAAGACCTACGATAAAATGCACAGCTGGCGGAACCATGCATTTCTGCCTGGTTCAAAACAACCCTCTCACCCAGTTCTGTGACATCTCACTTCAGATATACATATATAATTAGGGACCGGATTTTTATGTAATATCAAGGTGTGAAATATGTACATATTTATGTAAGAAAAAATAAGCTGACTATGTACCAAAATATGTAAAATCATGAAAATATTTAATATCAATATGTGGCAGGTATAGGATAGGTAACACTCTCCAGTTGTGATTTCATAGAGCACCCGACTTTTTTACCGCATACTTGACACATTGCAATTTTTCCATCTGTAGTGAAACCTTCGTCCATCGCAATCCATGATTTTATTTTTGTCGTTAGGGTTGAAGATACAGAGGCCATTTTAGTTAGTTAAAAGCAGTAGATAAACTCACTTGCACTTTATACTGTAAGTACTAAAACTAGAGAACTGAGTGAAATGAATGACACAACAGTACTGCAAGCACTGTTTCGCTTTACTGGATTAGGAGAAAATAAGAGGAGATGTGGGACACATGCATTTTAGCTGCTCCCTGTAAGAAACAAAGTACCTTCTAAAACCTCAAACTATAGGCATTTACAAACTGTTGTTTGCCTGGAACTAAGAACATTATGTTTCGTGCCGAAATATATCTTTTCTTGGGTAGGTAAAAATCTGTGTAATTAAAATTGTAAACTTCCCTAACGGAAGTTTTTTTTTTATTTTCCTTTTTGAGAAGTAAAAATGAATAAACCCCCTAAATATGTAGATTTATGTAATATCAAGCCATAATATGTAATGTGGGGTAAATATGTAAAAATACGTAGTATCAAATTTGATTCTATTAATGGTAATTACAAGATTCGCAAAGATTTGTTGTTTGTATACGGTTAGGTTGAAAGGAATATAATATGTAATTACATAAAAATCCGGTCCCTATATATAATACAGGTCGCAGGATCATATCAGGCGCTCTGTGATATTGATCTGACAGTTTTCGCGTTTTAACCAATAGGCCTACTAAAATATGCAAGCGCTATGGCGTTTAAGAGGATTTCGTCCAGTGGCAGGAAGTCCACGAGGGACTCTCCCTCCACGGGTTTCGCATGCGTTTCGAATTAGTACACACACGAAACCGTACTCTGTTTCCGTTGTTTCCGAAATATTGGAAATTGTCAGTGAAGGAAGGAAAAATGAATGAAATTAAAGAAAATTAAATAAAACTTTTTTATTTGATGACTTATTCTTTACAACGACATTGCTAGAAGAAATAATTTATTATACTTGGTGGCTAATGCTTCAATTTTTTTTCTTGCCCCGTAATTTTTAATGTTTATTTTAAGAGTTGAATACTGACCGATGCCCGTCCTTGCTTGCTAGGCAGTGTTGAAAGCTGCTAGTAAGGCGGTGTCATGTAAGCAGGTATGGAAAACAGCGATTAATCATTGAAAATTATTCCACAATGAGAAAATCGTTGTTACAAAGTGACCTGTTTCCTCATTATACTAAACATATTAAACTTCGCGCAACAATCCATACCTTCATCATACTGAAAACATATTCCCGCGATTCATATTCTTGAATTATCATCCAAAGGCATACATAAATTTCGTCATTTACGATTCATCCTCAAAAAATAACTCTCTTCCAGTATACTGCACGAAAGACAATATTTTATAACCCCAAAAAACAACACATTATACTGCAGTGCTTGGGAAAAGTGACATAAGTCAGTTTCCACAAACCTTTTTTTGATAATTTATTGACAACTTACATTGGTTTATGTCGATTTGATTTTTTTCTGTATGAATTATTGTAATGGGAGAAATACCTATGTATTTTTTTCCAAGCGAGCAGATGTTCCGTAAGTTGTCAATAAATTATCAAAAAAAGTTTGCGGAAACTGACTTATGTCACTTTTCCCAAGCACTGCAGATATATAGCTTATCAACAAATCCACATAATATTTCTGTATTTTAATCCCATAAGATTTTCTAATTGATTCATTTTACAAAGCTTTATCCTTTGCGATAGTTATCTGGCGTCCGAGTGAAATGAAGGTGATTTTTTTTTAGTTGGTTATTTAACGACGCTGTATCAACTACTAGGTTATTTAGCGTCGATGAGATTGGTGATAGCGAGATGATATTTGGCGAGATGAGGCCGAGGATTCGCCAGAGATTACCTTGTATTCACATTACGATTGGGGAAAACCTCGGAAAAAACCCAACCAGGTAATCAGCCCAAGCGAGGATCGAACCCGCGCCCGAACGCAACTTCAGACCGGCAGGCAAGCGCCTTAACCGACTGAGCCACGCCGGTGGCATGAAGGTGATAATGCTAGTCAAATGATTCCAGGGTCCAGCGTCGAAAGTTACCCAGCATTGTAAAAATACAGAATAATCATCCTACTTTTAAAAATACAGGGTGATTTAAACAACCTGTTCCATTTTGCTGAAAACCTCTACCAAAATTAATTAGCTTCAGATATGTTACTAGTGACACTATAAGGTAACATATACAATAAATTTAAATTTGCCTCCCTTTCATTTCAAGACAAATTCCTCAATCCTATATAGTTTTGGCATGATAGAAAACATATTTACAAGCAATGACCATAACATAAATTGGAAATCATTTCAGTTAATTCTTGAAATTTAAATATTAGAATATCATACAATACAACCACAAGCATCTCAAAAACATTTGTTTATAATGAAATAAAATAAAAAAAAATTCAATTTCTAACAATTAAAATCATGAAAATGTAAAATTGATTAATCAAATTTTAGCTTTTGCTCAAATTCAAATATTCGAACATCACTTAAACTACAATGAGTATCTCGAAAAAAGGTTCCACTATTATTTCTAACAATATCACTTTCAGAAAAACCATAACACACAAAAATAAAAAAAAATTGAGAACAAGAATTCACAATAATATAAATAAGAATATAAATTTTGTTATAAATAACACAAAATTAAATAATTTTGAAGCAGCCAAAGTTATAAATGAAGAAAATTAAGCAACAGATTGAATTCTATTTCCTGGAATAGTCATGCCACAGCTACAAAGGAGGTTAACAAAATCATCCCAGTTGAATAATGTAAATTACATCCGATTATTTATCTTAATATTAATTAAAATTTTTAGTAGGCATATAACGGACAAATACAGAGCGTTCGCCTACGGGTGGGGCCAGGAAAGTGGCCTGCCTGCAGTGTCGCTTGCGGGAATCGTCTATCCGTAAGCTTCCGCTTTCTATACTATATTCTGTAGAGTTTTAATTTTCATAGTTTAGCAGCAGTAAAGACTGATGTTTTTGAAACACTAACTTCCTGTGAAACATGTCTTAGAGATTTATTAGGAGAGCGTGTAAATGATGCACTGGTTTCATCAATTTTTTCTTCCGTCAATACTCTTTGTTTTAGCTTAGGAATTGTAGCATTTATCGACTCTGTTGTCCTTAATTTGTTAACAAGACGTCTAACAGTCTCTCTACCCTGAATTGGAGCACCCGAATATTTCACTTCAAATTGCCTACACACCTCTCTACATGACTCTGTTTTCACATATGCATCATACATGAAAACTCTCTGTTCAAGAGTGAATTTTGCGTTTTGCATTGTTAACAAATTTTACACACACGCTGAATACACTGGCCAACAAAATTTAAACTTTTGTCTGTTAAATGGGAAACAATGGGTGATTCTAGGTGACTTTTTTGTGCTGTTTTCAAATCTTTTTACAGAACTTTTCTATCACCCAGGGTTTTTGAGTAATCACGTGAAAAACATTTTTCGTATCTATACATTATAGTATTACGATATCTTAGCTGAAATACATTTATTGACCTAAAATGTATGTGAAGCATATTTTCAGCTGTACTTTGCTTGAGGTAAATCTCTCTTCAATATCCAACAATAGTCTGCCAACATATTTGGACATCATTTACCCTGGTAGCGCCTTTCCATTTCCACGATGTCCTGGTGAAAATGCTCCCCGTGCTCGTCGCTCACAGCCCTAGGTTTTCAGGAAAGAAATCGAGATGGGATGCAGAAAATGTATTTTAAGACATATTACATCTCATAAACTTGTAGTTCTCAATCATCTCACTGAAAAGTTCTCTGTAGTTCTCAGACCTGAAGTTTCCTAAAAAGTTCGTGACAACATTTTTGAAATACAACCATGCAGCTGCTTCTTGCATATTTAACTGGTTTTCAAATTGCGTATCTTTCATCAGTTCCCTTTTTTGAAGTCAACAAATATTCCTGCTTTTAGTTTAGTTTCAGTGAATCTTGGGAACTTATTTTTCAGGAAGAGAAATGCACTGCCATGATGATCCATTGCTTTCACAAAATTCTTAATCAAGCCTAGTTTTATATGCCGTGGAGGCAATAAGATTTTTTCAGAACTTACAAGTAAGTGGTTGGTGAAGAACATTATCTTGTCCTGGGTTAAAGTGACTCTCTCTTTGACCAGTTATTTTTTATATAATGATTACTTTTATCTCTGCTATCCAACATGCACAAGAAGCAGCAAAATTTAGTATAGCCAAGCTATAATTCAAATCCCCACATATCTGCCAAGAAAAATTGTCACACTTGATAGTGGATAGTAAGAGCTTCATATTCTCATAATTTTCCTTCATACCAACTGCATGAGCTAAAGGAATGGATGGATATTTGTTTCCATTATGTAGTAATCATCCTTTCAAACTTGTTTCTGAGGAGTCTATTAACAAACGCCAATCCTCAGGTTTATGCTCAGCACCCAGTGAATCGAACAAATTCTCAACATCATTGCAGAAAACTAGGTCTTACTCTTTAGAAAACAAATGCTCAAATTCCTTTTGGCGTTGGCGAAAGAAACTTATTTTGGTGTTACCTGCAGCAGCTTCCAGCCTTTCAGTCTTGAGACGAGTAATTCTGCCTTGCTTTTACTTAAACCAAGATCCCGAACCAAATCATTTAAATCCTCCTGTGTTAGAAAGTGAGGTTCATTTATAGTATCATCTTCCACAAAATCTGGACCATTTTTTAATTCATTCTGAACATCAGGAACACTTTGAATTACTTCAGTCAATGTAATATCATCTGGTGGAGTTGGTATGGGAAGTCCTGGCCTTTGAAGCACCGGCCAAATTGCAGAAACTAAAGATTTATATTTAACAGTGTCTGGACTTCGAACTTATTCTAGATATATTTGTCAAGCAGAAGTAGCAGTCTGTCAAATGATCCTTATGTTCGCGCCATATCATTGGGACTGCAAAAGGCATATGACGGGATCCTTTTAACCAGCTAGTTAATAGTGTTTGGTACACATTTAGCACAACAGATTTCCGGGTCTATGCCTTGTTCTGGTCTATTTTGTTGTTAAAATAACAGTCATAAGCTCTTCTAACTAGAAGAGTAAAATTTGGCCTCCGCGATTTTAAAGTGAGCTCACCACACACTTAACAGAAGTTGTTTCTATCAATAAGACACTTTCAAGACATGTTTCTTATACATTATACACTTATACACTACTCCTTACAATGCACTATTAGGTACGGTATTATACACTTCTATCACAATTCAATTGACAACGGAAGAGAGCACAGGATTAGCTTCTTTCTTCAAAGAAAGCTTCTATTCATCTGGGAAATTTACCTCACAATCACAGTTTTGTGAGGGAAATGTCATTGTTGTTATTCGTGAATTCACAGGCAACAACACCAAACGTTACAAGTCAATAGTTGACACAATGTAATGAAATATAAATGTAAAATACGCCTTCTAATCATCATATTGTATACCACAAATGCTAATAAACACGAACAAATTTATTTTCAAAATAAAAAAAAAATGGAAAATTTCTGACTTCATTTTTGGAATCAGCAGATGACAATACATAAGAAACACCCGAAATTATTTATTTAACAAAATCATTGTTGACCAGTGATATTTAAGCAACTGTGTCAAGAAACTGCACTGTACGTGTTAAATACTGCAACATCTGGCTCACAACTGATAACTTGTCGACCTTGATGTCCTTGATTGTCGAGCGTGTCTCAACAACTTCGCGCACAAAACGGCGTATCAGTACATGCCGCTTTCCTGGCCCCACCCGTAGGCGAACGCTCTGTACATGGAATTTCAAAAACAAAAAATGGAGAAAAATGAAAACAATATTCAAAACTCATGAGTGGGGTAATCATATTACTCCTCTTGGCAGCAGAAGGGTTAATTTATGATCCTCTACGGTGGTGTAAATTGTGAATTATCTAGCTTGTCTTCGTAGAGATGGACTGTAAATGCATACTAGTAGAACGAAATAAGTATTCTGCATTTAAAATCTTATCTTTATGTTATAATTTGACGGACATGTACGAGTATGTTACAGTTTTTCCTGCAGCTCCATCACTTTTGCTTTATATCATTTACCCGTTGGAATGGAATGGAATTTAGGGAGGGGCACTATGACCCAGCACTGCGAACTTATTAGATCTATTGCGCTAACTCTCAAGATAGGCGCATTCCCACACCCACACCGGCTGATTACACTGAAGTTCGCTGCGTATCCATGTTTCAAGCAGGCAACCCCCCTCGTCCCTGCGCCAGCCCCTTCGTGCGTCGCCAGCCGGATCGGAAAATTCTATGGAATGATGAATAAGTGGAGAAATGGTGGCGGAATGATATAGATGCATAATATGGGGAAAAACGGGAGAACCCCGGGAAAGACCCCAACTGCGATCTCGTCCGCCCGCCACAATTGTCACTATGGATTTTTCAATTAAAAATCCCAGACCTGACCGGGACTCGAACCCGGGAAGCCTGCGTAACAGGCTGGAGGTCTGACTACATTTACACGTTACAAATATTCAAGTGTGGTTTGGACATCATCATGTGGAAGATTCCATAGAAGAAATACTCTCTCTTCGTATCTTACATTTGTGGCATTACGAAAGCACGGGATTTGTAGTACTTCTGAACGGTGTACCATTGCTAAACAACACACTATTTCAATTACCGAATCATTTGTTTCCTCACTACTGAATCAGAAATTTGTCCTCAAACTCAAGAAACAATTTCTTCTCTGACATGGTGCATGTACCCAATAGATGCATGCATCAACAGTCTAGAGCTCGATAGGTCGGTCACATGACGCCACTGAACTGGAGGCAGTTAGTCTTGTTTTGTTTGGTTTCAAGGCGCGACTTCGTAGGCTCGAAAACAAATGCAGGGAGAATTATTCATGCAGACAAGGAGAATAACGAGGTCCTCCAGTCTGCCCGATGCAAACTCTGCAGCGGGAAATAAGAAGGCTGGCAGGGTTTGATCGACAGACAATTAGGTTATTTTAATTAACGGCTCTCCGAAATTACGAAGGATATTATAAGTATCTGTTAACAAGACAGGATTGCAATAGAGAAATTATGGAATATAGATATCAGGGGAAACTTAAGTGTATAAGGAAGCAACACACTTGCCACAAGAAATCTCACGGCCTGCAGCGGCATTCGAAATTGAAGATCTTTTTCCAAAATTCACTTAGTCGATATTTTGTTATTTTTCATATCGTGGACCTATATTTCTAATAACTATTCATAAGGTCAACACGCATCAAAATACTGCATTTCATTTTCAAATTTTGCTAGGTTTCATAGATGTAGAACTGTAAAAACTGCAATTATTTCCAAACTCCACATAATTTTGGAGGAAATTATTGAAGATTCGCTCAATATTATTTTGTAGAATTTTATCGTCACATCCTTGCCATGTAACATTGTATTGATGTCTGAACTGTCGTATATTAACTACAATGGTTGAAATGGAATATAAAGATATGAAAATGGAAGAGAAATCTGAACCTCAGGTCTTCCAACTAACACTCTATATGCATTTATGTATTCACCTATACGTGCTACAGGCCTTGCTCATCTCAGACGTCTAGGGTGCTATTCATAGACATTTCGCTAGTCCGCGCTACGAGCGTGCTAAACTAGGCCGGGCTATAGACTGGTTACTTGTGCAGAATTCATATCATATGATATCGCTAACACTGGTTTGTGGTTAGTTCGCTGATCATCCACCGGAAGCCCGCGCTAAGAATGTCTATGAATACGGTCCCAAGATGTAATGTTTTTAATTATGTTAGCTGAAAAATACAATGCGTGCAGCTGTGAGCTGTGTAACTTTCTGAATTCTCCTGTAACTTCATCCCTCTTAGCCCCAAATATTTTCCTGAGCACATTCTTCGTGGAATTCGCTGCCGCTGGAAATCAGGGATAGTCTTAGTCTTCAGCTGTTTGAAATTAGGTTGTTTAGAAATATTTTAAATGCACAGAATTAGTTTTTTTAGGTAAAATTTTTATTTATTATTATTATTATTATTATTATTATTATTATTATTATTATTTTATACAGTCATTACTTTATTTTTCCATTAACACTAATATCTAGGTAATTGTCATTGTCTCAATGTAACCCGTGCTGTGCTGACCATACTAATTGTACTATTCCTTTAGTTGTGAGATTATATTCATATGTATTAATTCTTTTTTTATTAGGTTATTTTACGACGCTTTATCAACATCTTAGGTTATTTAGCGTCTGAATGAGAGGAAGGTGATAATGCCCGTGAAATGAGTCCGGGGTCCAACACCGAAAGTTACCCAGCATTTGCTCATATTGGGTTGAGGGAAAACCCCGGAAAAAACCTTGCCCCGACCGGGAATCGAACCCGGGCCACCTGGTTTCGCGGCCAGACGCGCTAGCCGTTACTCCACAGATGTGGACTGTATTAATTCTTTTTCTTTAAGTTAATACTTGTATACTAGATTGTATTTTCCTGTTTGTGATTATGTATCCAGTCTCTTTTTTATTATTATATTATTATTATTATTATTATTATTATTATTTATTTATTTATTAAGTTAATATTTGTATACCGGTATGTACTTTTCTGTATGTGATTTGATCCTGATTGAATGGAAGAGAAGGCCTGATGGTCTTAACTCTGCCAGGGAAAATAAAACTATTATTAAACTATTATTATTATTCTAAACTCCTTTAACCTCTTTTCTTCTCTCAAAGTGAGAGTCCAAGTTTCAATGATATTTCTACAAACAAAAAAGTGAACAAATTACAATAAAAGTCTCTCCTTAAATTTATCCATAGTTAATTAAATTAGTGTTCCC
Organism: Periplaneta americana; assembly: GCF_040183065.1. Taxonomy (NCBI): domain Eukaryota; kingdom Metazoa; phylum Arthropoda; class Insecta; order Blattodea; family Blattidae; genus Periplaneta; species Periplaneta americana. Next base: position 10,590,657 of record NC_091126.1, on the reverse strand, counting down.
ACATTTGGCGGTTGCTTCTACATTTGTGGTTTCTCTAACCGTAAACGTGAAGGAATACGGCGAGTCTTCAAAAACTGCGACACGCACGTAACAGGCACTGCATGCAGTGGAGACACCACACCACGCAGACGATAAATATTCCTTTATTCTTGACTTGTAAAATTTGTGAACGCTTCAACATTCACACCGCCACTGAACATCCGAATAGGCGAGGTTTGTCTGTCGTCCGAACAGGCTAATAAATAGGCTAATGCGAAGATGCCGGCTCGCAGACGCATCAATATCGAGGCTATACAAGCTACATATTATGGAAATGATGAAAGTGTTGTCAAAACGACAGGGAGACGAGGCTGTGTGGGCTCCGACATGGAACGGGCAGCGAAGAATGATCACATAAATTACTTTTGTGTGAAGCCGACTTGTACGAGCTTCCGGGTCGCCGCTCAACATTAATCATCGTAGCGACGCTCGGCACTATTGTTCGATACACGCCAAATGCGTCTCTGTGCCACTTCAAGAAATCTCTAATCATACGCACGTCACAGGCCTACAGCGCTGACGGTGACTACCTGTTGCACTTGTCGGACTCCGAACAGGGAAATAAAACAAGCGTAGCGCAGCGCAGCCCTAGCTTACGGGGGACCTCCGCAACATCAGGCCCAAAGCCTTCTTGAAGATTGCTAACGGGTTAATATTATTCTCCAAAGAACTGGTCTACAAAATGTAGTTGTCCATGCTAACAATAGATCTTAAATACAAAATTACAAGCTAGAAGTACAGAGGAAAATATTACATTATACTATTATTTGAGTAAGCTTTGCACTTCCCGGTATCATGGGCTTTATAATTTCGTTTATCACGTCATTTCACGTAATAGTACATTATGCAACGAGCATATAATGGTAGTAATTAAGACGCGAGTATGTTTGTTTATAATTTTCATACGAGCGTCTTAATTACCATTATAGGCAAGTTTCATACGACTTTTTATGCTCGACCGTATTTCTAACTTGAAATTATTCATAAGTATTCATGTTATGGTTATGTAAGTGAGGAGCGGAACTGACCTGAATTGTGAGATGTGCGCAGACGCGAAAGTATTAATTTTTTCCGAGGCACGAATGTCATTGACCTTGATATAATCTAGAGAATAACATGAAGATTAGTCTTGATATAACCTGGAAATTGATTTAGAATTGAAAAACGAGATGACAAATTGAATCTATTTGAATATTATTTATAATTAACGCTAATTATTATAGTAACAGAACAGAACCTTCTGCGACAGTATTGGATTTCCACCCTCCGTGACTTTTTGCTAATTGTCTTTCGATTGAATATCCGAGAATAATCGATACTTGCTGTTTTATAATGGTACAATGGTGATTTCTCATTAGCTGAAGAACTGAATTATAATGAATGGGTGTACTTTAATGAGGTGCATTAAAGGGCTACTACCAGGTGTATAATTACTAAATTTCGGCATGGTCGAGCATAAAAATATTTTCATATTTTTTTAAGACTATTTCCTTTATATGACGTCATTCCATTTTCGGCCAATGAAGTATAATGAAATTTTGAATTCCAACCAATCACAATCATACATCGCGATAATTTCTGCAGCTCCATTTATCACTATCAATTTATCGCATGGTCGTTCTTTTGTTTAGTTAGTGTCGCCAACTGTTTCCACGTAAATCGATGAGCATGAATCCATTGTACTGAATAATGTGCGAAACCCTATTTCCACATCTACATCTTCATCCTATTATTTATTATTATTTTTTCCATATGATTTCCATTCTTGGGAATGAAACTTATTTTGACTTCATTCCGAATGTTGACAAAACTGTTTCGTGAGATGGGAAGATCATTCATTCTTCTACTGATGTCAACTAAGTTTTTTTTTTATTCATCGTTGATTTTCCGTACTGTTTTTTTTTTGTAAGGAACATGACACAATGAAGTGGAAATTTTTTCATTCTTGTTACTTTTTTATTGTTCCTGGCACTTCTATCCTTTTGTTTAGAGATGCCTTAACTGAATGGCGTTATGAAACTTGATGGAATACAATTTACTGGTTCAGAAGGGCCTATAACAGGAACATTCTTGTGTTACCATATGAAGAGTCCACTGCAAGAATGATGGATGTCATTTGGAATACATTTTTCAGGAGAAGCAATTGAAAGTTTGAAATGCTTAGCGCTCAAAGCTTAACTGTGATTTTCCAATCATTACTGGACAATGACTATCAGTGTTAATGCCATATAACTCTCTATGTACATTCTATATGTCTTAAGCTATGCATTGACCGCCTTGGTCCATTTTCGACAAGAAAGTGACATCCATCATTCTTGCAGTGGACTCTTCATATGGTTACATTAGTCTTTCGTGAGTACATTTTTCTTAATGTCTGAATCATTTTGCCCATTAGGTTGTCTGTGACTACACTTACAATAATTGTGAAATAGTGTTACTGGTAAGGTGGATGGACAATTCATTTGTAACTGTAGTCTCAGCAGTACACAGAATCAATCAAATAACATCAGCTGATCGGTAATCACGCTCAGAAAAAAAAGAGCATCAAATCTAATTACAATGTACAATATATAAATAGGAGAAACTGACCTACCGAATGCAAATATAGGCAAGTATCGTATCGGAAGAAGAGGAAAGAAATGGTGGTGGCCTATATTCATCTGGTTTGGCTACTCATGATAGGAAAAGGATGTAACATGTCTCATTTGAACTTCAGAAGGGAAATCGCACAAAAATATCTTCAGTGTTAGCAAAATATCCCCAATGGTTCCAGAAGTCCTTCAACCTCGAAATCTGTTGGACACATTCTTGCTGATGTGAGATTTGATCGAAAAGGAAAGTCCCAGGGAATAAAAGGCACAGATATGCAGGCAAATTCTGCTCAAGTGTAGGTCACACACAAATGTGAAGTTAAACTATGTGTATTATGTTGTGTGACTTTCCACAAGAAGTAAGATTCAAGCATGTAAAAAGAACAATTTTTAGGAAAAGAAACGTAGTATCTTCACAGTTCGTATGTTTTTTTAATGTACATGCATAGGACTACTGTGACCGGTCACGGCCTTTATCTGTTATACTAAATTGTTAAAAATTAAAAAAAAAAATGATTTTCATTAGATTACGATGTATTTGTAACGAATTAGGTAAGAAATGTGGAAAAAGTGATGATAAAAAATCCCGTCCCTAATGGGTTAAACCAATGGAAAATCGCTATCAAGGCTATCAATAATGGCCGATTATTGCTGGTGTTTGAACAGAGACACTAGTGATGAACACAGCACAGCTTCGAAAAAAAAGTTTTCTTGTCAGTGAAAGTGAACAAAGCTTTGGAATCCATAATTATTGAAACATAGCTCTCATATTTCAACATATTTATTAATATACAGGGACAACATTTTATTTTCACTTCAATTTTTATTGTACCTGAGTTTTTTAATGTACTTCACTCCCACCCCTTCTACTAATGAAGTTCAACAGTCCTCCACACGGATCCAAGACCTCATATACAGTCATAGTAGCCTTACGATCATAGTAAGCAGTACGTTCCAAAAATAGGTTCTCCTTTTCCAGTGACGAAAGAGCTTTCAATATTGAATCATTTTCGCACAGGTACTGTCGTTCATTTGCCTACGTCGCATCCCGGTTCCCCCCACCAGCTTCTATTCGCCTCTCTGTAAAGGCTAGTGGCTGGGCTGTCTTAGCTCTTTTCTGACAACATTAATTTCTGTTAGGAATTGGACGTCTACGTAATATTATACAACTGTTTAAAATAATTTAAATAAAAGGGCCTCGTTAAGTAATTAACTGTCACGTGATTTCCTCCCTTTCTACGACCCTGCGACATAACCACTTGGACTGAAGTAGATAGCATGTCTGAGTAATTTCATCTTTTCGGATAGGGCAGAAGTGAAGATTGAATCTACAGTACGTAAGGTACTCTTTTATAGAGTAGGTACAGAATTATTTCAACATGAGTTACTAGTACGAAGGACGAAATTGGTAATTAGAATTAGGTACAATCGTCTATAGTGCGATAATATGCACATTAGAACTGAAACCTGTATCAAAATGAACGGCCACCATTTTCAAAAATGTGTTTAAATAACCATATTATGATTATTTTTCAATTTAACTTTATTCTCTTTAGTGTACGCTAATGTGCTGTAGACACTGTAATATACACTGCATAGTGACTACGTCCGCATGGATAGCTCAGTTCGTAAGTAAAAACACTCATTGTTAATACTGTACTGTATTTTGATTAAACAAAAAACTAATGAAAATTATCAAACTCAAAATCGCGATATTGCCTAGTTTACATAAATGAACTACTTTTCTTCCCTCCTTTACCTAGTAAAATGATTTGTTTGTATTTTACGCCAGTATCATCGAACTTCAGTCGTGGAAGGGGAGTAGTAAACGTGTTTTCGGTCTCAACCATTGATTCAAAGGCATAGCCAGGTTAATATTAGAAATTTTAGTAAAAATAAAATGATGTCCCTGTATAAGTCGAAATTAAATACACAGGGATAGTTCTACCTCAGCTTTATGTCTTTAATAGTCATAATATTTCATTCAAATGTTCAGTATATTATTCCTTTTGTTTTGATATTACTCAAAAATCTAGTCCGATAGAGTAAAACAACCCAGATTTTAATTTAGAGCTCATATATATATATATAGCTCATATATATATATATATATATATATATATATATATATATATATATAGACACACACATACATACATACAGGTAAAAAAATAAAAAACAAACTTTTTCTTTTGTAGATCAGTGTCATTCAACTTCGTTGCTCTCAGTTGTTCTTCTTGTATTATTTATTATTTTCGAACCAAAGACACAAATTAATATAGTTTTATTCTTGTATTATCTAAAATTTTGAGCCAAAGACATAAATTAATATAGGCTACAAATTATTTAAGTTTCGTGTACTACACAAGATGGAAAATATGTAATTAATTTTTATTGATACAGCAATTAAAATATGAAAATAAAGTAAAAATGAGTACAAAATTCAGTAAACATAAACAAATCAGAACGAACATCAGTATTATTCTTTTATTCTATCCTTCATTAGAACACAAAACATATCTACCTCATTAGGTCACAGTAGAGATTACTGTAGGCTATGTGTGATACCGAATACAATTTTGAACAATTTCCGGTTGCTTCCTGCGAATCTCCTTCCACGCGAGTATAGTTCACTCGTCAACATACATGGTTTAGAGAGCTCTTCGCTCGAAGGAAACGCCCTCGAGTGCGAGACGTTCGAACGAATATGAGCGAGTCAAAATTTGCATTGCTGTGCACTAATACAAGCCTAAAGAAACTCCTTCAAATAATTTACTCGAGATCGCTGTACACAGACAGACAAAGTACATCTAGATGAGGGCTTCTAAAATACGTATTTTCGTAAACAATTTGAAATTTGGTTCTGTGGCATCACACAATTCGCTCTTGACACTACGTATGGTGAGAAAATATAGAATCAGAACAGGCCAGTCGCACAAATGACAACCGACGAAATTACATACAGTTCCACTTAAAATCTCTTCCCATTCCATAAGTCACCATCATAATATCAATGTCATAATTTTTGTCACTGGCATAGAGTGTCACAATTGAAACCGTTTCTGACACGCAGAGGTGATGGGATGACGACGACCTGCCGCGGATCTCTGGACGCAGCATCCTGTTACGAAACACTGATTTCTAATTACATCGGGAATGTATGGTAATTGGGTAGCGACTTATCGGTTGTGAGGCCCCTCCCGGTGTGTTGTCTTGTTTCCCACGAGAATCGGTGCAGGCAATTTCCTGCTCAGGTGCAGCATCCGAACACAACGACAGAGGAAACCGTTCATCAGTCCACGCGACAATGGCAGGGTCCCCACCCGTGTGGCAGGGTGGCGAGGCAAAACTCCTCCACAATTGCAGATTCAACGCTTCAAATTGTGTTCTCTGGACTTCAGAGGTCATTCAGAGTCTATGAAATTATGATGAATCTCGAAAGGGGAAATGAAAGAAATCAAAGAACTCTGAGAATATTCGACCAAATCAAATATTTTATAGAATTTTGTTTCTACAGTTGGAATCCTGTTCATTTCGAAGAGCTACTGTCAGGAGACTACACGACACTAGAGTCAGGATTGTTACTTTTTTGGGCTAAGAAACAGATACACAGTTTATATATCAACACACTGAATCGTCCTTGGCATTGTGCTTTCAAAGGACATCGCCCCCAATCACATTTATCTGTGGCATAAAATTAAGAGTCAGTCATACTCCATGGTATATACATAAGAGTAGTCTCCATGATTCACCCATGTGTGCATGTTAGCAAAGCGCAGGAAGATATTAATCGTACTTTCTTTCAATGTGCAACGTATGAGCAAGACATCGATAGCCTAATTTACCAACTTGGAAAGGTCATAGGATTTGGTCCCTGGAAATTACCAGCATTACTACCTGGACAAGAGAAGACAGTGGAACGAATACTCTATAAACATATGAAGACATGTAAAACACAGGTCACAGTGTCAATGACGTAACTCGATTTACAGTTAAAAGTATTTATGACAAAATCTAAGGACGCCGAAATCCTCGATTGACACAAGAAGATAAGACGTCCATAAAGAAGAAGTAGAAGCTACACAGTCCATGTATTCAGGCCACAAGTATTATGTTACACGTCTCAGGTCTCAGAATTGTGGCAAAATGTAGATCGATTGGACAAAAAACTGGAAAATATCGTATAATTTTAAATAGCTTAAAAATACTTCAAAATTGCGAAACCACTTTGTAGTACAGATTTTTTTTTTCAGTTTTCTTCTGAGAATAGCAACATAACTGCATTTATGAGATGATATACATAGCCTCTCTTATTAACTGAAATAATACATGCTATCCTATTTAGGTTCTTGGCAAATATACATCCGCTGTTGTCGTCGGATTGTTTTGATCGCTACTTTAAATTCTTTGTTTTAGATATGTGTGAAGAAAAGAACAGAAAAGTTGGACCAGATAGCTTCAAATTCAGTATCTCGAGGATCAATCAAATTATTTACTGGTCACTACTGAATATTAATATTGTTTATTCATGCCATAATGTTATTATGAGGAATACTTTCACTTATGAATGTTTAGTGGACAGAGGAAAAACAGGCTATCACCAGAATGTATCAGGAAAATTCTGCAGATTCAATAATAATTCATGTAACACTTTGCCTGCACAGAGTTTGAGAAAGGTAAGGACAAATATGAGTTTATCATAATCATATGACTGCCTTTTTTGTGAACAGATAATGAAAATTTGTACAAAATAAGCAAAATTAAGAGTGTTAAATGTTTTAGGGCGTTAGGAGATAAGGTTGGTTGTTCGTGGACTATATAGACGTAGCGTCATGTTTGATTCATACCACAGATACTATTAGGGAACACATGCATTTTGTTTGCGCTGCAGTTGACATTTTATTGATGATTCAAAAATAGACCTCATAGATGTTTACAATGCATTAGGCTACAGTGACAAAGGATGATACTACGATGATCTTTCCTACAGTTTAAATTATTTGTTCATTTATTTCAATGATTTATTTTTACTGACAGTTAAGACCATATCGTCGTGTGAATGCAAGAACTAGGTAACTTGATTTTTCATATTTTGTGACATTGCCTATTTAATTATTTATTGCACTAAGGAGTATGTCTCGTTTTCATTCACCTATTTGTTATATTGGAAAGTAGATGTCGCTGGTATCGTTTGATCAGTTACCAAGTTCTTGCATTACATTTTGTGCGATTTTTGCTATGCTATAAAAGAGGTAACTAAAAAACGCAAATTTCGAGTTACCTAGTTCTTGCATTCACACGACGATATGGTCTTCTCTTCCACTCAACCAGTATAGAAATAGATAGTAAATATAAATAACAGCTATAGAGAAAGCAATGGAATAATGATGATGATAATAAATGCAAAATGTAGATGTGTTTATTTGCATATAATGCTAAGAGTTAAACAATTACATTTTAGTGTTAAGACAATTTGCGTTAAAGGAATGATAAACATAATGAAGAACAATCGATATTTAAAAAATAATCACATTCTACAAATGTTGTTACATTTGAAGAAAGATCATATTAAGAGACGAAAAGCAAACTTTTTGACAATCGGCTCGGAAAATAGTCAATGTCTGAGAGGCCCTGTTACATTTTGTACACTAGAATAAGCTATTTTTACTATTTACATTATAGGCTAATAGAGAATGTAGGCTTACATTGGCTAGTACAGTTTTACTATGTCATACTACTTTTGACCAATAAAACGGTACGAAAGGACGTCATTCAAACAATTATGGCTGCTAATCGTACAATTTTATCGCTTCCCTAGCATTTATTTAATTTTATCGCTTCCCTAGCACTTGTCTGTTTTTATCACTAACCTAGCACTTGTTTCTTTGTTTGCCAACATTTAATACTGCAAATTCTTTACGGTACTATAAAACATGTTTTGCGATCGTAATTTGTTTCCCGCATAGATAGTCGACTGAAAATGGCGGCTCCGTTCAAATATTTTGGTGAAGGTAACATTAGTGAAATGGAATTTAGTAAGTCAATTAATATCTATTTCATTGTATTAGAGTACTTTATTTCTTCTAATCTCTATATACTTTCTCCTGTTTTTATTATCTTCCTACCATATGTTTTTTTGTTTGCCAACATTTCAAACTGAAAATTCTTTGAGATACTATAAAACATGCTTTGCGATCGTCATTTGTTTACAGCATAGACAGTAAACTGAAAAGGCAGCTCCGTTCAAACGTTTCGGTGAAGCTAACATTAGTGAAGTAGAATCTCAGTAAGTCAATTAATATTTTATTATATTAGAGCACTTTATTTCTCCTAATGTTTATACACTTTTTTCTAATTTGTAATAGTCAATTAAACCCCACTCGAGTTTTGATTTTCTCTAGTGAGATTACCGTTGGTAAAATGTTATTAATTTAAACTATTACACACTACTTACAAAATAAGTATTATGAAATAAAATACCTTTCATTACAATACACAATACTGTACATAACAGTGTAAATAAAAATTGGTGAATGCATTCTAGTGTAAATAATATAAATTGTAAATATTAGTATAATTATTAAAGTGATCCATGTTTTGTCCCGCGTAATTTTACCTACAAGTGTCGCCTGAGCAGTCAGAAGTACTTCGCTTCCTAGATGCATGCGCATCGTCCACTACAGTAAAAACTCCTGTAATACTTAATACTGTAACATTCACTACTTCCATCTACCTTAATTTAGAAATAATACAATAGGTTATATTTATCTTGGAAACGTTAGACCTTCAATTCCAAACAATGCAATAGGTTCCATCTGGCTTCAAATTTACCTCGGGAAAGACTCTCACACTCCGCGTCTGTCCACCACAAATATTACATCAACTCCGATTCCCCGGAAAGATAAGCACATCTAGCTACCACAGGGACGTCATATCTGTTACTGTTCCACCAGCTGGACATATTATTTTATAGTGTTCTACATTTTTGGATACATTACTGGCAAAAACACTGAGTTTCTGTGATTGGAAGATAATGGTGTAAGTCGACTTTCAAATCCCGGTGAGGGAATGTACGATGGGCTGGACAATCGGAAAGACGCATAATTACTGCAAATGCACGGATGTGGGAAGGATGCGAGGGCTGCAGGCAACTTCACATATCACTATATCGCGTGATGTCATCTCTGCAGCCACCTAAATAACTCAGGAAACTTTATGGTTCGTCGGATGCAAGACATCGTTTATTCTTGTGGTGACACAAAGAAAGACAATTACAGATAACTGCACGACATATTAGTCTGCACAGCCGATATAAATGGAATCATTTCTACGAAAATAAAAATTGTTTCCAAACTACATTACTTCTCGGTTATCAGTGCACAAGGAAAATGATTTAGGACTGCTTTTGAGCCATAATTTGTGACATCGTGTCTGTCCCTCAGTATCTAACACGCAGTCGCAATGCACAAGCCCTCATGTTAGGTCGCACTTCGAAAGACTGTTAATAAAGTAATCAGTTAACAGGTTATTTCTACTTCATCTCGTGCATTGATTAAAAATTTTTCCTTCTCGTAGCGAAACTAGTATTCTTCTACTGCCAATTCACTTTTGCCACAGGATCTCGAAACGAACATACATGTTTTTTCCTAGATATTCAACTTTTCAAGCTGTAAATTAAAAAAACCGCCTTCAAATAGGCTTAGTAAAAAGTTTATAAGTTGAACATGTGCAGAATGCTTCTACAAAACTGGTGCTTTTCTCCTTCGAAACCTTAGATAATTCTGAAACGCGGCCTTCAGTCTTGTTACAGAATGGAGAAAATGCATAAATATTATTTGCTATCCAATATAGTTTATTTACCGAGAAAAATTACATAATATTTCATAATATGCATTGAGAAATTTTAGAGAAGTTTCTCCTCCTTGATAAATACGCAAAATAAATGCGATAAAATTAAAAATCACGTTAATTAAGAATTTCATTTTATTGACGTGAAATAGTTTTAAAGCAGCTGTTTCCGAATCATACACAGTGAATCTTTTCTGTCATAATTCCTGTTGCTTGATCAGCATCTGTTACTTGGCGTTTATGTTTGCAGAAGAGTTGCACAGCAACGTATTATATCTGTGGTAAAGTGTACAAGAAGGAGAAGCACATAGCTCTCGTCGTCTGTAGGCTACTCAGACCACAGTGCGCACTTCACAATGTACCTGCCATTTTCGCAATTTCACGTGAACGTATACAACAGCAAAGTAGGCCTACACATAATTTTAACCATCAGCGAGCTTCTAGTCAAGGGAAATTAATCTCATTACATCTCCAATCATAACAAAAAGCAAAATGTATGCTTCAAGAAGAACTTACATCAGTGCATACCTATGACCTTAGCGATCGAATTTCGGCGGATATAAAGCAGCCATTTTCTTTCATTTTTATGTATAGGGTTATTAAGAAGGAATAGTAAATATTTTAGGGGGTTGTACTATGGACTATTAGGGATAAAAAATCGTATAAACATGTGTCCAATTTGCAATAGGTCTGAAGATACAGTTGTTCTAATATTACGCAAAACAAGCCTTAAAGTGGCAAGAAGCAAACACATATAGCTTTTAGATTATATTTATTTCTTCTTTACGTCGTATCAATAAATTTCAACATTAAACGCACTTTTCCTCTCTGTTGTCAAAAGTGTTACCAATTCTGAGTAATATTCATAAAGCGATAATACCAATTCGTCCCTCACCTTTATTTTGTTTTTGTATACTTTGCCTTTCATTCCCTCCTGCAGACAGAGTAAAGTCCGGAGACCTTGATGGACAATGAACGTGACCACTGCAGCAGATCCATCGTTCGGTGAATGTGAGATTTAGATGATGTGACATCTGACGGCTAAAATGTACAGGAGCTCCGTCATGCTAGAAGAACATGCCCATCCTTGTAGGAAAGGACACTACAAACTTCTGCTTCCCTACACTTATGAAAAATACTGTCCTTACACGATCTCAGAAGAGAGACACGTACTATTCCTATGTACGTTGCCAATAGTACGTAGTCATTTGTCGATCTTTCATACCACTTGTAAGGTGAGTTATAAGTTAATATTCAAGCAGCTTCAAACACACTGAAAACTGGAGACACGTTTATATGTACTCTTTGTTCACAACACTCTATATTACCATCCCCTAAAATATTTACTATTCCTACTGAATCACCCTATATGTAAGTGCATTTATCCGGCAAATTATTGGATTGTCGAATCCTTCATCGACTATCGATTTAGTATGATATAAGAGTTTACAGACACCAAAACGGGTGTCGTGATTACATCGTGTAATCACAGACATTGAAACGGGTGCGAGGAGTTTCTTGTACATTGCTGTATGTTTCATTCACGCTCTATCATGTCGCTCTACAAACTCTGTCTCTACAAGCAGTAAGAGGTGGTTTCGTAAAGAATGAGGAGAACTTTTTTGTTGTTCTTTCGGAGAAAATGTAATATATTTACTTTGCTCAACGGTACAATTAGGAGCATATAGAAACATTAATTGCCACGCTAAATAATGTATTATTATTATTATTATTATTATTATTATTATTATTATTATTATTATTATTATTGACCACTAAGTATGTTTTTCTATAATTCTTCTGTACGTGCATGAATATTGATACTAGAAGGATAAATTTATTAGGTTTTATATCAATTTTAATCTTCTTAATCTCTAGATGTGAGTAACTATTTATTAGTTATTCATTTAATAATAATATAATAGAAAAACTGATACAGTACTATGTGCCAACGAATTGTTAAACGCCAGAAATTGACATAAGTCTTAAATCATAGCCAGGAAGAGAAAGATGACATAAATAAATGTAAGAAAGTCAGCTACCTAATGGGGTTTGAAATATCTCGTGGTCTAAAGCCTTTTAATAGAGTAGACATTCTCAAAAGAGTAATGATTAAAATAGCTTAAATAACTTGTTTATAAGAAGTTTTTAATTTTGAAAAAACTACGAATTTCTCGACCAAGTATCGAGAGAAGAATTCAGAAAATTCCTGATTATATTCAAGAGGAAGGTAAAAAAAGAAGCAAGAAAAATCGTATATTGTTCACTTGCTCTTGATGGCAGCAGTGACATTACTGATACAGCAAAACTTGAGATTTTTATCCGCGGGATTGATAAAGATGTTAGTGCAGGAACCACCACTGATTGTAGTTTTCATGCCAAGTACCTTTCCTCCGTCTCCTTACTTCATAGGCTGTCTGTCGCATGTAATCACTGCTGTTCGAGTTTTGGTCACCGCTGGTTTACAGTGATGAATGCTGTGGAAGATTTTGGGTAGACCTATTTGCACCATGTTATCGTTTCAGTTTCTGACATAAAATATGAACAAACGTTATCCAATCAGAAAGCTAGCATAATAAGAACTACTGCCATCAAGGTGACTATAACTCCCTCCACACAGTGATCTGAATAAAGATTGAAAAGTAGGGCGCACATACAAATTTCGGTGAAAGCAAAATTTCTGCATTGCATTTGTGAAACACGTGTCCTAATTAAACAGACCCCTCACATTAGAGCCTTAATTTTTAATAAGATATTTATTATACTTATTCTTAAATGTTAATGCACTTTAAAACGTCATAAATTCATCATAGCACAACACATTAACCACACTGGATGAGAGTATAATTGTATATTTGCTTGCCTGTCAGTCCGAAGTTTTGGAAAGCGGGACGAAAAATTGTGCTCTGACGTCCTCTCATGGTACCAATCTGAAAAGATTAACATTCTTGAATTCATATTGTATGGCTGAGTGGCGCTAATACATTATGGTCATGAAGAAAATCTGAATGAGTAGTAGTGTAAATATGGTGCCCCTTTAGCATCCAATTCAAATTAGAACAATTATAATATATAACATATATAATTATAATATATTATTTTATTAATATTATATTATTATATTGTTATATTTTATATTTTTCTGAAATAAGAAGATATTTTTATGAATCCATATACTTCCCCCTTCATTAAATGCCAATGGATGTACTAAAACAACAAAATGTACGGTCCATGTTACCCATTTTGACCTATATTTGAGGCGTGTAGTTGCAAAATCAGATACATCACTTTTTTTTTTTCGAAATGAGTTAATTTTATATTTCATATCTTCATGTGATTCTACAACTGCTATAGCACTGTTATGCTCCAAAGCCAGATACATCACATGGATTTGTATGATGAAAAATAGTATTGGTTGCAAATTCTTGTTTCCTTGCAAACGTTATTCCTTCATACTGAACAATTATGTTTTAGTGACGTAACTGATTTTGCAATTAAACGCCTCATTTGTGAGTGCTACACTTCAGCCAATTTATCTAATTTTTAACGATTTTTCCAAATAAAACTTTCTTCCTTCAAACATTACTTCTATTAAACAACAAAGCTGTACAGAACTCAATTAAGAAAATATATCAGAATCACAACAAAATTAGTATTTAGAAACATTCTGTGTTTTGAGGGTGATTCTCTGTCCTAATTTTTGCGAGTCTTGCATCAATTCACTTCTATATCTACCTACGAATAACACTACAAACAGTTTGCACTTTACTGAAATATCACGTTACATAATCGCGAAAATGAAATCGTTTACTCTGCAAATAAGTAAGAAGAAAAACTTTCGTTTTCTACATTACGCACAAAAGAAAATTACAGCAATTCCAAAAGTAAAATATTCAACTTAAAATTATTAATTATTCGATGCAAGATATGAAAGCAATTTTAAATAATCTCTATTCAGGGTAGCTTTTCGTATATTGTAACAGCATATCATACTTTATTATGAGACTAGCCGTACCCGTGCTCTCCGCTACACCCGTTAGAAATAAATATAAAGAAATTACATAATTAAAATAGGACATTATATTATATTATATTATATTATATTATATTATATTATATTATATTATATTATATTATATTATATTATATTATATTATATTATATTATATTATATTATATTACATAAAAAATGTGTTGATAACGGATGTATTCCGATAAGTAAGTGTTTTTAAATTTGTTATGGGGCCTCTTGAATCTCAGGAGGAACAACTTTTACAACAGCGCAACATAATCTGCTTGGCTCATTACCCAATTTTTTACATTGCATTTAATTGCATATGTATTTTAACACGATTCAATTGAGCATAGTTAAAATTTGGATTATAAAATACGGTAATGGAATGCTAAGCTAACATACTATTACTGCGTACTAAATCAATACACTCTCGTTGTTCGTTAATTCTCTGAGATTAGAATGAATGTGTACATAAACATTATTTTAAGAAATACAGGAAACGAATACACAGAATAGCCTATCAAATTTTCTGTGCATAAGAACCTATTTTAATCTTACCTGTCCTCAATTTACTCAGAAGTTACTGTTAATAATATTATAGCATTATGTCCATCTAGAGAAACTACGCTTTCCAATGGTGAAATAATAATAATTAATTATACAAATCCGTTAATTTAGCTTCCGATATTACTTCATACAAGCACAGAAACATTCTCTGTAGGCTATCTTCCATACCTTTCGATTGTTGTTGTCCGAGACCCCTTACAGAGGAAGTCATTTGTGTTTTAATTCATTACACGGCCTTAGATGGCAGTTATTTTAATTTTAAAACTCATTTATCTAATTAAATATCAGTCCTATCAAAATTTTTCAAAGAATAAAACTTATCGGAAATAATTTTTAAAGAAACGTTTGCTATGTAACATTTTTCATAAAAATCAATAATAAGCGAGATATTTCGATTTATTTGATTCAAGCCCCCTTATAACCCTCCTTTTAAATAATGTATTTTAATGCCATATAGCCTAAAATCTAAGTTACAACGAACTTAATTTATATTCCAATTTTCTTCGAAATCCGTTCAGCCATTATCGCTTGAAAAGGTAACAAACATCCAGACAGACAGATATACAAACAAAAATTTCAAAAAATCGATTTTCGGTTTCAGGGTGGTTAATTATATATGTTAGGACCAATTATTTTTGGAAAATCGAAAATTACCAGAAAAATTTCGGCTACAGATTTATTATTAGTATAGATTCCAATTGTTCAGTTACTTATGAAACAAACTGACAATACTGAATAGCTGCCTGCCAAATAGGAAAATAATTTCTTTTTTGGCAGTTAATTAACAACGCTGCATCTACTGCGAAGTCATCTATCATCGGTGAAATTGGTGATAGCGAAAGAGAAAATGAAGAGATCAGTTCGAGGATACTCCATGGATTATCTAACGGCCTTACATTTGGCTAACGTTAACGCAATGGCATCTCGACAAATAGCATTTTCCTATCACAAAGCCCATCAAAAAGCACAACACATATTTAGGCTGCGGTGGGTTCATAACTGAGTGTATTAATACGAATTAATTTAGCTGGTTGGCTCTCAATAAAGCAGACGTGTTTTCCAGTAATTGTAAATTATACAACTTCCTGGGGCGACTGTAGAGCGGGATAGCAAATGTTCTTCGTCCATTTCGACTTCAATTTTGCACAGGAGACAGGACACTCTACATTTTGTTATTCTAGATTTAATTTCGGTTTCTGAGCAAAATGTTCATTTTTTGTAGCCTACTCAAATCCTTCTTCATTTAAGAGGTTAGTTATGGTGTTTACTTAAGTGGTAGGGGATGATTTCTGGTTCGTCTGTAAGATTTTAAACCCTTCACTGCAAAGTCAGTCTACTACATCGTTTATTGTTAAGTTACAATGAGACGGGATCCACTGAAGATCGATGTGCTTATTTATTTTATTAGGTTATTTTACGACGCTTTATCAACATCTCCAGGTTATTTAGCGTCTGAATGAGATGAAGGTGATAATGCCGTTGAAATGAGTCCAGGGTCCAACACCGAAAGTTATCCAGCATTTGCTCTTATTGGGTTGAGGGAAAACCGCGGAAAAAACCTCAGCCAAATAACTTGCCCCGACCGGGAATAGAACCCGGGTCATCTGGTTTCGCGGCTAGACGCTCTAACCGCTAATCCACAGGTGTGGACTCGATGTGTTAGGAGGCAGAAGAACTCTTGTAGCAATCTAGTGTTTCTGCATTATTGGAAGTATTTATTTATTTATTTATTTATTTATTTATTTATTTATTTATTTATTTATACTATATTAAAATTTGCTGGACAGAGGACAATAGACGGTAATAACTGAACCAACAGTTTACAAATATGCATCCCATAGAGAGATAGTATAATGCTGAACTTTGTGTTTCTTGGAAGTATGTGTCCATAATTTAATCACGAATTTGTGTTCTACATTAATTTGTAGATTTAGTAATTACTGATAATCAGTATGTAATTACTTAATTCCGATTCAGTTGCATGTTCAACTATGTAAGCAAGTTTTAATCCTGGTTGAGTGTAAGAGAAGGCCTTACGGCCTTAACTCTGGCATATTAAATAAAGCCATTATTATTATTATTATTATTATTATTATTATTATTATTATTATTATTATTATTATTATTTATTATTATTATTATTTTCAAACGAATAGTGTCATTAAAACTTGTCCCATTAGTTAAAAGCTCGTCATTGATAGAAGAAAATGTTTTATGTTCAACTAATGAATTGTTAAAAATTCTATGGGAGTTCTAAATTAAGTTTAACATATGAATGAATGTGATATTCAAATATTTTCAAGTTTAATGAAGCGTTTTCATAGTTTTCAGAAAAAATAGTTCCCTTCGTACAACTTCAAGAACTAGCTGTATAGTCCCTGTGTCTGCCAGGAAGTAATGCTTCAGTGGAGAGACTTTTCTCTTCAGTGAACATGGCGTGGAAGTCTCACAGATAAAGTCTGAGTACAGTAACTACTCAAGCTACGTTCACTATCCCCCAAACGTGTAGCCAATGATTAAAATTGCACCTAACCCCTAGTTAAGCATTTTTACGTTTCGTCGACCTCGGTTAGCACTTAAACAGGAGGTTAACCACACTAATCTTAACCGTCCATAATCGAGCGGTTAAAAGAGATAACAAGTGAGCAGCAGGTCTAGTAAAGCAAAATGACGGTCAAATCCACAGCTGATAATTTTGAAGACAATTATTATTGTAAATGGATTACTTAGATAGCGATGTTGGGGTAAAAATCTACCGTGTCATTTCTGCTGCAACAAGTTGATTACTTGGAATTACCCACAAACAGTCTTATTTCTCGCTGAATTGTCTGCTTACATTACAAGTCAATGTAACTGATACTTTCAGTACTTTAGAAGGGAACACTCGAGTACCTCTTTTCCTACATCGCCCTGGATTGTACACACATTCCCACTAATCTTAATAATTTTCCTTTGTGAATATTCAATCTTTTTTAAATATAACATACTGTATTTAGGATTCATCACACTTAAATCTATTAATGAAGTCTATGAATACTTGAGACTCACATTGGGATATAACGATTTTCGCTTTTAACTTATATTTAGTAGAATTTAACTTAACACCACTGAAAAACATTGATGCAACCTGCAAATATAACAGCGCAGAGAGACAAACAAATGCAATGTGAAAGTATAGGATACGTTCGTTTCGATGTAGGACGAGGTAAGCGCAGACGTTGACGGATTATACTACACGTTTCGCCCATTGTATTCCCTAACGCGATTAGTATTCAAGTCTGACACGTTGCCTAGTGGCATCCAAGAACCCGATGCCAACAGGTGGGCCATCTCTGTGTGACTATAGACTATATTTTTTCGTGTTTTTTTACTTTGTTTACAGTGATTTTTTCTAATATTGTATTTGCATTTCTGGTAGTGTACAAGAGAAGGCCTGATGGCCTTAACTACGCCAGAATAAACAAACAAATTAAATAATAGTACATTATGCAACGAGCCTATAATTGTAGTAATTAAGACGCGAGTATGTTTGTTTATGAAACGAGCGCAAGCGATTTTCATAATTTTCATACGAGCGTTTTAATTACCATTACAGGCAAGTTTCATACGACTTTTTATGCTCGACCATATTTCTAACTTGAAATTTTTCATAAGTATTCATGTTATGGTTATCTAAGTGAAGAGCGGAACTGACCTTCTATATTGTGAGATGTGCGCAGACGCGAAAGTATTGATTTTTTCCGAGGAACGAATGTCATTGTCCTTGATATAATCTAGAGAATAACATGAACATTAATCTTGATATAACCTGGAAATTGATTTAGAATTGAAAAACGAGATGATAAATTGAATTTATTTGAATATTATTTAAAATTAACGCTAATTATTATTATAGTAACAGAACATAATCTTCTGCGACAGTATTGGATTTCCAGCCTCCGTGACGTTTCGCTAGTTGTCTTTCGATTGCATATCCGAGAATAATCGATACTTGCGGTTTTATAATGCTACAATGGTGGTTTCTCATTGGCTGAACAACTGAACTATAATGAATAGGTGTACTTTAATGAGGTGCATTAAAGGGCTACTACCAGGTGTATAATTACTGCATTTCGGCATGGTCGAGCATAAATAAAAATAAAGAATTGAGTAAATATGTAAATAAGCCAGTAAATAAATTAGTAAATAAACCAACAGGCAAATAAATGAATAAGCACATAAATAATAATTAAACAAGTAAAATAAATAAATAAATAAATAAATAAAATTAATATTGAAAAAAAATTAAAAAGTACAAGACTTTGTCTTTTCATTTGGCCTTCCTGTAAATAATTATTTTCCCACCACTAATATAATCCATATGTGCTGTCTCAGAGCCGCAAATCGCATTAGGCTCAAGCTTTCGATCGCTGTGTATGAGAAACTCAAGCCTCGACCTTCCGATAAAAGTGAATGAAAAATTGTTATAATGTTATTTTCGTTATTGTCTAATATTTTGGTAACAAACATGACACCAGCGGAAAGATGTATAAAATACTGTTACTATAAACGGAGTATGCTCACTGAACACCACGCATGCACGCACGCATGCCGTTGTTGCGGTGTAGGTTCTGGGTGCTCACCTGCACCCCTACACTGATACGCGCAACATGCCTTGTAACAGACGAGACAGTCCATCCCACCCCTCCGTATTTACATGAGCCTTCGTGAGGTGCAAAATATCTTCTGAGGGTTTTTCGTTTCTAGCGATAAAATCGACATACACCCACCGTCTCAACGTCCCACTGAGCGAGGAAATGAAGGTGGCGAGAGCTGCGTAAATCCATTACTTGTGCATGCGCGCCACGACATCGGGACTCTCTCGAATTTGAAAATTACGTTTCTTATCTGACAAACGCTCGTTCCGCCCGGTACGCCACAATAGAGGAGCAACTGTAACATCCATTTCCTATTTCTATTGATACTGATCGAGGCCATTAATCTTTTTGAATATTTTAACAAATATTTCATCAAACAGTATCCAGCTACCAGCCAGCAGCCGAGTGGGCGTCAGTGGTTCTCGTCTCGCCTTGTCTTGTAGTGCTGTCCGGAGATGCTACATAGCTGTACACATCCATTTATCTGTTTCCCATATACAGTGTTTTTAATATTGCTGAAAATATAAATAATGCCAAACGAAAGATATATGCTATATCGGAGCAACATTTAAATCGATTATGTAGAGGTTATTTCTCTTGATTCTCGTAATTTCTTCAAAAGGCTAATCCTATTTTCTAGTTTCCGAAAGACATTCTTCCAAAATTCATTGATTCCAAATAGCGGAACTGTTACTAATGATTTGGTAAATTTGTTATAGGCCTACTTTATGATCAACTTTCCTGTGTTTTCTTCACGGAGGAGGGGCCCGAAGGCTTGAGTGCAGCCTAAAGTTTATTGTGCTTACCACTTCTGTGAATGATTTTTGTACCTGAACGATCGCCTTCTTATAGGTACACAGCACGTTACACCGTGAACTTAACCCAGGCTATGGTAATGATAACAATGACATCATTCCATAAGATTTTACCCTAGTTAATGGCTAGTTTCGCTTTTTATCAGACTTCTTCAGATTTCTAGTGAAGTCCAGCATTTGTTTCCGGTTTCTTCTTTTCTTTATGCATTGGGAGGGGTGCGTTTATGATCGGTAGTATTGCAACAAAAAGGATGTGCATTGTGAAATTTAGTTGTGTGTAGAGCACGTGTTGTGCATGTGTTTTTGCATGTCTGTATATTTCATATTGTTCTACGGTCTTACTAATAAAAACTCTTATACAGATGTTTAACTGTCTTATACTCACACAATGAATAGCCCATTGATAAGTCGTATGTAAATTCCTTACTAATAATCACTACATACGTCGTGCATAACAGTACAACAGTTACACAGCTACGTCATATTTTCATCATTACTTCATTACGAAAGATAATAGAATATCTGAGGTTCTCTAATGCATTCGATAGTGCGTGCTGGTGTGCCGCGCTAAATATCGATAGTACAATTGGGCCTGATCGATTACCACGCTATATTTTGGTCAGAGTACAGTTACAGCAATATCATTCTAATTATTCTTTGCTCTTTGGTTTGTTGTTCTGTGGTTACAAAGCAACCATCATAAAATTATAATCAAAAACAGCTGTTAGAGGGGGGCATTTTTTATTTATATAAAACGCTTAAACAAGGGGTTTCGTGTATAACTACTGCAAAGCAATTCCCATGTATACTTACAGGCTGTTTATACATCCATCGCTTATGCATGGTTTATTACTAACATTTTCTGTCCCAACTCTGCATAAGTCTCGTATAGAAACTTTACACGGTTTACTAGTAAGACCGCTAGTGTATAGTTTCTGGCTTTTCGGTTCAGTATGTAGAATTTCCATATCTGTTTCTATGTTGTTGCAGTTGTGGTTGGTGTTCTATTCTATTAGTCTCCTTCAAGGGAGGGCACGGAATTGGAATATCCTCGCACGCAGACTGCCCGCGTGGGTGCATTGTACTACCTGGGATGGAACGATGTGCATGCCCTAAAGCTCTCCGCGGTACAGGTCCCCCTGCGCGTCGCCTCCGAACTCCCCTACAGTCTAAATGATCACTTTGCCTTTCCACGTAATCTTCACCGCGGTTCCTAACCCTGGTCTCACGAGTTACCATGAGCTCAGTGGAGAGGCCACGGTGCGTAGCGCTACCACCAACAACGAATGACCACATATCCCGGGGATCCAAGTTTGACAGCGGCTCGCTGTCGAGTCTAAATCGGAGAAAGCCCGAAAAATTAGGAAACAAACGGAGCTGAAGGTGTAAGAGGGGAATAGTAATTATGATGAATGCGACGTCCAACGCCGAAAGTTACCCAGCAATCTGCGTCGATTAATTGAGGGAAAACCTCGGAAAAACCTCAACCAAATAACTTACCCCAACCAGGATTTGAACCGGACCCGCTCATCTCACGGTCAGACGTGCTAACCGTTACTCCACAGCGGTGGACGTGGTTGATATTAGTGATGTGTTCTGCTTAATGTTAGGTGGAAGTACTGTGTTATTTGTTTATGGCTGTTATGTGTTCTTATATCATGTTTGAAGAAGTCTCTTCCTTTAGATATGAGTCAACAATCTGAAGAGCTTTCTTTGTACAGCTGTCAAAAAAAAAAAAAGTGGCCGCACTCGTGAACAGCGAATATTTTCAAAGTCCACTTCGGGTCGCGGCGATGTTACACGATGCATGTGCTTGTACAAGCAGTTCCCGAACTATGAAAGTGTTCCATGTCTGCGCCTCGTAGGCCAGCGGTAGAGTGCTTGTTTAGTGATTCAAAGGTTGTGGGTTCGGGCCTTCTTCAAGTTTTCATTTTATTTTTTAATCATTTGTATTCTGTTATCGTTTTATAACGATATGAATAACAATTATTATTATTATTATTATTATTATTATTATTATTATTATTATTATTATTATTATTGTATCTCCAATGGTGGTTAGCCCTATTTTACATATGTATGTTAGGGCTATAGTTTCATACACAAGAAAGATAAGCATAGAGAGAAATAGAAAATAAAATTAAATTAGCTTACGCGATGTAAACAAAACATAAACAAACCGTAAATTAGGCATTGCGATTGCAAAATAAATATCAGGTATCAATTTTAAACATACAAAAACATTAACAACACACATACGTAACACTTCTATAACACAAATACGCAGCTTTCCGTACCATACATCATAAATTAATACACAATAGTCACACAAACACAATCAAACTATAATTACGACGACATCAAGCATCACATAACTGACTCACATACATAACAAATCAAGCATCCGTTACAACACATACACTTCAACATAGTAACCACACTTTTAAAAGTTACAAATTTGGCTCTAAGAAGAATAAATAGGGCACTGTTACTAATTACTATTCTTCTACAATTTCTTAAATACGTCTGTAATAAATCTGTGAAATTCCGATATGAATAATATTCACGTTTTTTATATTGTTATCGTTCTTTAGCGATATAAATAATATTCAAGTTATCATTTATATTCTGTTTTCCTTCATTATCATTATAAAATAATATTCAAGTTATTTATATTGTTATTGTTCTTTCGCAATATAAATAATCTGTATTTTATGTAAGTAATTATTATAACACATATAACCATCTTTCTTTGTAAAGTAGGTTATTTTATTTGGATAATTAAATAAGTATTATATAATATCTTATATTAATTAAACAAACCGATATTTATCATTTATATTCTGTTATCGTTCTTTAGTGATATTGTATAAATAATATTCAAGTTATTTATATTGTAATCGTTCTTTAGCGATATAAATAACATAAATTTAATATTAGGTTTGGAAAAATCCATTTGCATAATACTGGTATTAGTTTTTCTTTTTGTATTATTACATTATACTATCTTGAACCACAATAAAATGGAAAAGAGTAACGAGGAATTGAACCTGAGACGTTGACATCTAAATTTCGACGTTCGTCCGCTGAGCTACGAGGGCAAAAGTGTGGAAACATTTTCGGAAAAATTGGCCCAATCACACTCTAAGATTTTCTGATGATTCGTAGAAGCTAGTCCAGGATGCGGGGGGCAAAGGCTAATTGAGATTTCCCGGTCTCTGGTCGGGTCAAACATCCTGATAGAATTAATATTTAACCCTTGCGGTGACTTTCGGTGAAGTCCGGAGGGCCCAATTAGTCAAATCCACTCTCCTCATCTCCACGCTTGGGTCCCCTGGAATTTAATAAGATGCGAAAGAGATAGTGGTGTGCGGAAAGCAACGGGATGTTACCGCATTTAGGCCTATCCTTCCCAAGAAAACTGCAAACATGAACAAAGGAAGCTTTTAATAGAAGAAGAAGGATATTCTGCGGAGCTCTGGAAAAAGAACTAAGGAAGAGACTATTTAAGTGCTTTGTGTGTAGTGTGGCATTGTATGGGGAAGGAACATGGACATTACGACAAAATGAAGAGAAACGAATTGAAGCATTTGAAATGTGGATGTGGTGAAGAACGGTGCGTGTGAAGTGGACAGACAGAATAAGAAATAAAATTGTGTTTGAAAAAGTGAGTGAAGAAAGAATGATGCTGAAACTGATTACAAAGAGAAAAAGGAATTTGTTGGGTCTCTGGTTGAAAAGAATAATAGACGACATTAGGATATGTGGATCATATGCGGAGACAAAGAGGAAGGCAGAAAATAGGAAAGGTTGGAGATTGCTGGGTTTGCAATAAAAGACCTGCCCATGGACAGAACACTTATGTATGTGGGTATGTTCAGAATGCCTGGAATATCGTGTCTAAGAACAGTCGCTATTTACAAAGACTAGTCGATTCCATGCCCACTCGACTGCAAGATGATCGAGATAAGAGGAAGATAGACTAAATATTGAATTGTGGCTTTTTGTTTTGTTTTTTGAACGCTTAATTGTTTGAATGTTTTAAGGCCGACGCCAGTAAATTTGTTTTGTTTATGCCACGAAAAATATTTTTATTGAGAATAAAATCTTTTTTCTTTCCATTTGCAGCCACAATATCATAATGATAAAGTCGTGGCATAATATATTAATGAACCTGATGTTAATTACTAAAATAATCGTAAAAGAGAAAGGAGCCATTATGTATAGTGTGTCTCTCTCAAAAACATAACAAAAAAGATCATAAAAAGCACGAGTTTGTAGTCGAACGCAGGACCTCATGAATAAGAGGCCTGAACGCTACCATTACGCTATCGAATCACAGAGAGAATACTTCAATTATAACTGTAGATACCAGGCAACGTGGTCCAACAACATGTAACATCGCCTGTCTCCGAATTATAGCGAAGATACCCGAAGGGAACTTTGTTTCAGGAGAGTGGCCACTTTTTCTTTTGACAGCTGTACCTGTCAGTAATGTCTGACAGATCTCCGATATCGGATTTGGGGTTGATCATGTCTCCTTTCCCTTTCAATTGATTTCTTTAAATTTTTTCTTCCGGGCAAAAGCTTATGATACCAGAAGAAACTCATAGTTAATTACGCAATAGTTATGGAAGAAGTTCCGGAAAATCTTGTACTGCATGCTCCATATTTATTTTTACTTGCTCTGCCTCCACCTCTTCTCTGTTTGGATGAAGAAAATTGCATGATAGTTCGCCATGCCTTAAGCACTAGAAGAAATAGCCCATTGCCGATTATGATGGCTTTTGCAGAACATTCCTTTGTTGGAAGTCACCTGCATTGGCAATACATTTTTTCTCTGCCTTCAAGACATGCTACATAATTTACAAATTCATTTAATTGTAATTTCATCCATGCCTTTCCAGATGTATCTAATATATATTCTCTCTCCATGTTTCCTTTTAAGTGAATAGGTAACTAAAACAAATAATTATATTTACCTAGAAATACAATATAATGTAAGCATTACTTAGCAATACTAATCTGTACAG
This sequence comes from Periplaneta americana, assembly GCF_040183065.1. Lineage (NCBI taxonomy): Eukaryota > Metazoa > Arthropoda > Insecta > Blattodea > Blattidae > Periplaneta > Periplaneta americana. Next base: position 10,565,112 of record NC_091126.1, on the reverse strand, counting down.
CTCTACTGATGAGCTGTATGTGCTGTAAATTGTACAGTAGTCTGTATAGCTCAACTGATGAATTGTTTATGATTATAAATTGAATTAATCTACTTGATATTAATTGCACAAATTTTTATAGCTTAATGAAAGTATGCTTGTAAATTGAATTAATCTGCTTACTTTTTATTGTATATGTTTGTATAGTTTTGACCGATCAATTTTTTATGCTTTAAATTAATAGTAACCTGTATAGCTCTATTGATAAATTGTTTGTGTTTGTAATTTGAAGTAGTTTGCATGATATGTATTATCAATTTCTTTATAACACAACTGGTTGAATTTTTTATGCCTTAAATTTAATTAACTTACTTGTTTAGTATTATACATATAGCTCAACTGATGAATGATCGTTTGCGTTTGTAAATTTAATAATCTGATTGCCTATGTATTGTATACTTTTAGTAGAGCCATCGATGTAGCTCAGTCGGCAGACTCGCTGGGTTGCTGATCCGGAGCTGCGTTCGGGCTTGGGTTGGATCCCCCTTTGGTCTTTGGTTTCTTCCGAGGTTTTCCCCAGCCGTGGGACTGAAGCCGGATGGTCTATGGCGAGTCTTCGGCATCAACCCCTTTGATTACCTGGTTGGGTTTTTCCGAGGTTTTCCCCAACTAAAAGGCAAATGCCGGGTAATCTTTGGCGAATCCATGGACCTCACCTCATGTTACTACATCTCGCCAAAATATTGTAAAAGATTGCACAAAATTGTAAACATTGTAGAAAATTACTAAATTGTAAAACTGTAAAAATTTGTAAAAATTGTAATTGTAATACTGTAAAATTTTGACTTTTTCCACATCTTAAAGCTTCATTGCTCATGTAAGATCTATGAAATAAAATAAATGAACGAACGAATGAATGAATCAACGCTAAAATACTGTTACATTTTCGTTAATAATTGTCATACGGAAATAATGGTTACCGGTAACGAAAAAATGTCCTTCCTGAGAAACATAGTGTACATAGGGAATGACTTTCAGAAATTTTATTTTGGAAAAAAAGATTCGGATAAAGGTAAAACTAGGAAAAACAGACGTTAGGAATAATGGCTTCTGGAAAACGGATTCGTAAAAATGGTCGGGATTGATTTTTCGATTATATGTAACAATGAATACTTGAGGTAAAATTAAATATCTTTCAAGAATTAATCGCGAGTTTATTTTGTTTTGTTATATTACGTCAGTGTGGAAAACTTTCGCCGCTGGACTCTGGACTCAAGTCGCCGGCAATAACAATAACAACAATAATAATAATAATAATAATAATAGTAGTAGTAATAATAATGATAATAATAGTAATAATAATAATAATGATAGTAATAATAATAATTTTAATAATAATAGTAATAATAATAATAATGATAGTAATAATAATAATTTTAATAATAATAGTAATAATAATAATAATAATAATAATAATAGTAATAATAATAATAATAATAATAATAATAATAATAAACGCTACGCAAGTGATTTAATTGAATTTACATGCTCGCGTAATTGAAAACATTGATATTTATACCACAAAAGTAAATTCCTCCTTTGTCTTATTCAGTCTCGTCCATTATACCGACTTACAATAGAACAAGGTGTAAGGGAGTGCATTTCTAAATTAACATCTCATCTTTTTACAATGAGGGCCTCATTGAATAAGTGGTCAACACGATGCAAAGATCCCAGAGACGCTTTATCACAATTACAAGACAAAGAACAATTACCCAGTTCTCTAGAATGGAGGTAAATCTCCACCAAAGCGGAGAATCGAACCCCGGACTGCTCAGTTGGAAAGCGCATGTGCTACACGTTAAGCAAATAGCGGCGAAGCAAAAGTAATAGGCAATATAAAATGTTAATGACGATGTAGTAAAGTCACAGCTACCTAATGCTAGGAATAGCGAACAGAAGTCAGCGGCTCGCGAACTGAACCGGATGTTTTCTCAAGTGATAACGACACGCCAAGGAAATGTTCACATCGAAGGAACCATCAAAGGCGTTAACTATGATGGATAAATTGTGAAAGGCCGAGGGTCACTCTCGCTATTAGTGAATTTCAATCATTCTCTCAGTCGGTCAAACTAATGACAGAGCTCGCCCAGCAACGCGTTTGAGGGGCCATCATTCTTCCCTCGTACGATATGTTGCATATCCCGGACACCCACGCAATCCTGTTCGGCAGTTACTCATAGTCACGTCTGTTATCTGGAGCTTCAGTGAATGCGACCTGAAGAGAACTTCTGTTTTCTTAACAGTCTTAGAAAAAGTTTTCTCCTGTGCCCACGAAAAACATGAAACACACTTCAGTATTTATTTATATACTTAACTTCTTTATTTATTTATTTATTTATTTATTTATTTATTTATTTATTTACTTATTTATTTATTTACTTACTTATTTCCTTCCTTATTTATTTATTTATTTACTTCCTTCCTTTCTACCTTATTTATTTATTTATTTATTTATTTATTTATTTATTTACTTATTTCCTTCCTTCATTCTGCCTTATTTATTTACTTACTTATTTACTTACTTACTTACTCACTTATTTATTTATTTATTTATTTATTTATTTATTTATTTATTTATTTATTTATTTATTTATTTACTTATTTATTTATTTATTTATTTATTCTGGTGCAGTTAAGGCTATCAGGCCTTCTCTTCCACACCATCAGAAATGCAATAGGCTACAACTACAAGAAAAATAAATACATCATGATGCAATAATCTAATGTTATAACATGCGACAGAAGGAATATGACATAAAAACAACTGAACATACAAGTAGAAATTGAAAATAATAAAAAAATATCCTAACAGCTTGAAATTATCGGTATAATGAAAATGACAAAAATTATCTCATCATATTTTCCAACAATTTTCGCGAAAATTAATTATTCCATTATGTTTTTTCCAAAAGTTTCCACAACTATAAGATGAATGTTAGGTAGTGTCGTGAACAATTTATAACTTACCCCGCCAAGTATATACCATCTTGCTATGCCCAATTATGCTAAATAACCTAGTAGTTGATACAGCTTCGTTAAATAATCGACAAAAATATTTAAAACGCGAATGTAATACACCATTTCTTAATCTACCAAGGCAATGACTATTTTATTTACACTAACATTATGGCTGCTTCTGTGTATACTGTAGCTGTAGCCATCAACAAAGAGAGCAGCCTCACCTCTCGTTTTGGTGATAAGTCCAGGGAGCGAAACTTGTTGCCCAATGGGAGAGAGACATGTAGTTTCAGGTTAACTGTGTTCTGGAGTCCCTCTACTGTGTGCAATCTTAGAAGTCGGCATGGGTCGTACCCGATGAACTACTGTGCTTGTTGTTCGCGATTTACTTGCTATATGAGCAACTTTTAATTGGTTATTTTACAACGCTTTACCAACTGCGACGATTAATTTAAGTCATGGCTAGAGACCACAGAATTCCGTCACTTGGAGATGTATAACGTACTGCACAACAATACAGAAAAAAGAAAAGTGATCCCGGTATAATGTGTAAACTTAAAGACGATTTTAGATAAAATAATTAGAGTTTACATTTCGTATGATATTTTCAGGAAAGTAAGCTTCATATAAAAAAGTTTCTATTAGCATTGTTACGTAGTTTTATTGATGTATACATGTGTTTTTATATCAAGAAGGAAAAGAGGGAGATTGTTTTAAGTTATGCCCTATCATAATTTTTAGTAGACCTACTATTCAAGCCCTAAACATCGCGGATATGGATGTAACGGTGGAAAAAAAAAAAATCGAAAAAATCGAAGGAGAATTGGGAGGAAAATTTAAAAGGTACGCAAAACGCATCCTTTGCAAGGGGTTGGGGGCTGTACAAAACTAAATATGTGAGCTCCAAGCCTGTTGGCCACTAGTCTCACTCCGGGTTACGCTGCTCCCCTGAAGGAGCTCTAGAAAATTTTGAAGGGGAAGCCGAAATTGGACGTAACCTCTTAGGTACCACATACGCGAGGGGGGCTGAGATTGATCAATTGATCACGGAACGGGGCGAGGAGGAGTTGGCTGGTGTTTGCCGTTAGGATGGCAAGACGCCGTCATCTGTTGTTCGATGACAAAGCAGGTGAAGGCCGTCGGAAGAAGCGCCGTGAAATCTAAGCTGCAATTTGAGAGGTCCCTGTCCTTTCAATTTGCGACTTATTGAGTGACCTCGTATGTTTAATAGACTATTAATATTATCTGAACTAGGGCATACATAATTTATAATAAAGGTGGAGTATATATGGGGAAGGGCATATAGGTCCGTGGCCCATTTCTTATAGGGCTCATCCCGACATTTGTCTTACGCCTGAGGAAAACCACGGAATACCTTAGGCAGGATGAGTTGTCTCATATAAGAGACTAGCCAATTTGGCTATTATGTAGGAGGTCATGAGCCTTGTTGATTTGTCTCAATTTCGAGACCAGCCATTTGGCTATATGATGGCTCAATTGCGAAGAGGGGGGAGAGATGTAATTGTTAATTAGGGAGATTCATGGGGATATGAATGCAGGTCCGTGGCCCATTTCTTTTAGGGCTCATCCCGACATTTGTCTGTGTTATCAAGCTCCGCAAATATGCTTCGCGGTCACAACTACCCCCAATGTTTTCCCCTCCCCTACTGTGAAAGCTCGGGTACTATTTTCCGTGTGCGCGCGCAGCACTGATTATTCCGCGCGAAGCTACGGCACACTCGCTCCTCCACAGCTGGCGCACTCTTCATTTAGTACGTATTTCGACTTGTAGAAACTACAAGCAATATGATTAAAATGTAGTCAAAGAGAGAAGAAAATAACTGTAGTTGATGGAAAAAATACAGGAAGTATTACAAGAACAAAAAAGAACAGAAATAGAGATGCAATAACTAATCTTATGTATTTAGTACAAAAATCAACAATTTTAGTGGATGGCACATTTAATTAAAGTGCAAAACATTTTCTGCAATTACTTACATTTGAAGAGTCCATTGCAAGAATGATGGATGTCACTTTCTTTTCGAAAATGAACCAAGGCTGTCAATGCATAGCTTAAGACATATAGAATGTACATAGAGAGTTATATGGCATTAACACTGATAGTCATTGTCCAGTAATGATCGGAAAATCTCAGTTAAGTTTTGAGCGCTAAGCATATCAAACTTTCAATTGCTTCTGCAAAATGTATTCCAAATGACATCCATCATTCTTGCAGTGGACTATTCAATTCATTCTGTAGAAAATGGGAACTACGTTCCACTTATTTTTGGGTTATTTCCCAATAAACAATGGAAACGGACATCAAATTTTTACGCATGTTGTTGAAAATGTAATGCCATTGGACTTAACTCGTAACCTTGGATGTGGGGTATATTCTACCCAAGCCATTTTAAAATCCTTCTTTAATTCTGTTATCCGTCACCCAACACAGGAGCGCTATTAAGTACCTTCCTGGCAGTTGACTATTCATTGTTAGATGTAACGGTTGTGTTCCTGTAGGTGAGTAATCATAGCCTAAACCGCTTTAATTTCAGGCTCGGGTATATTATACCCCATGTCCCAGGTAACGTTAGTTTTTCCACATTTATCTCATTTATTCTCTAAAGGTAAACATGACATCCGCATCGAAGGACTGTATGCGGGCTGATGATCCGAAGTTCAGTGCTTGGACACAGAATACTTTGGAAGCTGAAAAAAGTGACTTTAGTGACAATGACTGTGATATAGTCCAGTGGAGACTGCAAAAATTATGTTTGCCACAACTGCCTAAATTCAATCTAAATATCTGGTACAAGTTTTGTAACAATGGAATTTATTTTAGGTTAATTTATGCATTATTATTTACCGTTCAATATTCTGATATTCAATTTTGTTAATGATTAGGTTATGTGCTTCCATTCTTTGTTTATTAACAGAGTGTAAAACAGTGTCGAGGAATTTCTCAAAATTCAAATTTGTTGGCAGTATATAAAAAATATATATTTTTTTTATTTTTAATTATGAAATATTATCTCATGTGCCTCCAAACTTAATTTCATAGCCATATGTCACATGGACTTGAAAATAGCGCCTGGTTTTTAGAATTGGGTAAAAAATACCCCACATCCAAGACAGTGTGACAAAAATAATATGTCCCAGGTTACGGGTTAACTTCTCCCCTCATACGGTTATGATGGACTTTGAAATATCCATACATCAAGCAGTTACATCGGTTTGGCAGGAAGCATCTTCAATAAGGGGCTACCGCCTTCATTCGACGCAAGCATGGTATAGGAAAATCCGAAACATTGGTTTAACAAGTGAATACTGTAATAAGGACTCTTGAGTGAGGTAGATGGTTGACATGGGTATTCGGGTTAGCATTATTAGACTCTTCACAATTGCAAGATGCATTTGTTGATGATCTTATGTCCGTACAAACCCGTGAAGCTGAATCTTCCTCAGATAACTTAGTTGAGAATTACACTGACATAACTGTAGCATTTCCTCCACCACTGTGGACATCAGAATCTTTAAATGGCGACAGCACCACAAATGCGTGTGAATCTATCTGTGTTCATTTTAAGAAGCATTTTATTATTCCACATCCGAATATATTTGTATTTATTCAAGCCCTTAGAGCTGTACAGGCAAATGTTGGTGTTAAAATGAAAAGCGAAATCACTTCAAACAAAATTTTAACTTTAAATATACAAAGAGAAAACAATATCTACAAGAATTACAACAACTCTACCATAGCAAACACATAACAAGACTACAGTACTTACAGCGTGCTTCATACCCTTACAAAAGTAAGGAAGGAAATTTTCATAGGCCTGCGATGGATTTAATCCTGAATGTTTTAACATCAGCAGTAAGCAATTTTTAAACCGCAAGTATCGATCGACATAAAGGCATATGATGCTGGTCCTAAGCCTAGAACAGAGTACACAATATTGACATTACTAATTTGTTTACTCTGGAGTGTGAAGGGAATTTGCTTAGTATTGATGTGAAAGAGTGGGGGTAACTGATGAGGGGAGATAGTTTTGCAGTTTGATGCAAGGTTGACGGTTTGTTTTTGTTACAGAGCTTGTTTTAAATTTTTGTTGCGGATCTTGATATTACCCGGATGTAACACTGTAAGAAACATGCCCCTCCAAAAATACTTTTATTAAATGATCATATTCCGATACACTGTACCACGGTCAAGCTATAATGGGAGGAGGGGGCAAATGATGTCTCCAATAACCCTGTTATATGGAGATTCTATGGTTTTGCTTTGCCCCCTCCCCAAGGAAACTGTTTTCTCTCCGCCTATGATCGGAAGTAAAGATCATGATAATGTAAATAACGATATGAATAATGATGTGAATAATAATAATAATAATAATAATAATAATAATAATAATAATAATAATAATAATAATGATTTATTTTAGCTGGCAGAGTTAAGGCCGTAAGGCCTTCTCTTCCACTCAACCAGCAAAAAGTGTATATACATATGCATGAACTTACAAAGAATCCAACAATTTGATTTAGATGAGAGTTACATGTATACAAAAGTTATTTACAAATTAAACAAAATACTATGAACTATTAATTAAACACTGAAATAAACTGTGTAGCAGAATTAAACTAAAATACATAGAATGTTAATATATTTCAAATAATATTAGATAATAGAAAGAGATTATTACGAGACAATTAAAATACAGCACAATCAGGATGATGTCTAAAGAAAAAAGTAACAATGTAGTCAGTGATAGTTTAAATCAGTATGATTGGAGTGAAATGCTAATAAGGTTATCTTTTAAGCTGTTCTTAAAGGTGTTTATTGTCTTGCAGCCCCTAATACTTTGTGACAAGGAATTCCATTGACGCGAGGTGGATACTGTAAAAGATGATGAATAACAAGATGTTCTATGAAGAGGTATACTTAGCCTGCCACAGATAAGTGATCTGGTATTTACGTCGTGGTTAGAGTATAGATAAGAGAAACGAGACGAAAGGTAATTTGGTGTTGAAGTGTGCAGAATTCGAAAGAGTAAAGACAAAGAGTGTAAAGTTCTACGTTCTTTAAGTCGGAGCCACGAGAGACTTGCGAAGGACGGTGATATGTGATCATACCGTCGGATGTTGCACACGTATCTGACACACATATTCTGAGCTCGCTGTAACTTGACTGACAATTCAGAACTTAGGTCACTTAACAAAACGTCACAATAATCGAAGTGCGGCGTTACTAGGGTTTGTACTAGGGTAAGTTTTAGTTGCTGGGGCAAGAAGTTTCTCAAGCGACTCAAACAGTGAATGGAGGAACAGATTTTTTTTATCGTTTCTTTAACTTGAAAATTCCAACTTAGATTATTATCAAAAAAGAAGCCAAGATTTTTTACGACAGATGAATAAGGGATTAGCGTTTGTTAAGGGTAACAACTGAAAGATTACTGTTATTAAGGGAGTTAACTAAACGCTTATGTCCAATAATTATGGCTTGAGTCTTACTTGGATTAAGTGCGAGTCCGAAATTGGCCGCCCAAGTGGAGACGGTGGCTAGGTCACAATTTAACTTGTCAATCGATTCATTGATCGTATTGGGTCTGGAATGTATGTAAAGTTGTAGGTCGTCGGCATAGAGGTGATATCGGCAATACTGTAAGTTCTTTGATACGTCATTAATGTAGATAGAGAAAAGTAGTGGTCCTAATACGGAGCCCTGCGGCACTCCCGCCTTTGTGCATCTCCATTGGGAGAATTGATTATCAAGTGAAACACACTGTTGGCGGTCACGTAGGTAGGAGTCCATCCAGCTCAAGGTATTGTCTGACAGGTGCAAAGCCTTCATCTTTGCAAGAAGCAAGTCGATATCAACAGAACCAAAGGCATTGCTGAAATCGAGAAGAGTTAGTGCCGTTACTTCACCCCTATCCATAGCTTCACGGATGTCCTCAGTCACTTTAAGTAGGGCTGTAGAAGTGCTGTGTCCATGTCTAAAACCCGATTGATAGTCATCAAGGAGTTTGTGTTCGTCGAGATAGTTCATAAGTTGTCCATGTACAATATGTTCTAATGCTTTTGAAAGAGTGGGAATAATTGATATCGGTCTGTATTGGTTTACTGTAGAAGGTGTGTTAGATTTAGGTAAAGGTTTCACTAATGCCATTTTCCAGAGTGAGGGGTAGGACCCAGTCATAATAGATACATTGAATATATGTGTGACGGTCGGCAGGATCACATCTATTATTTTATACAGGAGAGTGATATTTATATTGTCTATACCTTGGGCTTTAGATTTCATACGTCGCAGCGTCTTCATTACGTCAGTCGGGTTAATGTATTTAAAGAAGAATTTATCCCACACAGGTTGGGGGTAAGATCTGAGAAATTCAAGAGTATCTTGCTTATGTAATGGTTCAGGTGGAGCAGTGACAAAATGTTCATTTAGACTATTGAGTGACAAGTTGATGTTATCTACCCGAGGCTTTGCTTTTGTGAATAACAGAAAATGAAATAATTTGGAAGGAGAGAAGCTCAAAAACGTAGAAAATTTACCTATAAATTGAATTTCATATCCTGGAATTTCCATAACACAGACTACCAAGGTGGGTAACAAAATCACTCCACTTAAATAACGCGAATTACTTATTAAAGTAGATTAATTATTTATGTTATTCTTATTTCTAAATGTTAGTGGACATATAACGGAGGTATACATAGAATTTCAAAAATAAATATGAAGAAAAATGAAAATAATATTTAAAAATCATCATTGGGGTAATCCTATTACTCCCCTTGGTAGCAGGAGGGTTTAAAAAACTGAACATAATTATGTTAAAAACGCGGTTGAAATTAAGGTGAGAAAGAAAATAAATTAGTGAAAAAAAAGTATGGATTGACGTTTCTGTTCCTGAGTATGAAATATTTAAACAAGAATTAGATGAGTTTCAACAAAAAAATTAATTTCGTGTGAAATCACAAAAATACAGTAATGTGAAAAATTTCTACTGCTTTTAAAGGAGAAAATTGTTAGTGAATGTTTTTGTATAGAAAGAATTATCCCGCCAATAGTTTTAAGACGGTCGGCATAACGGCCCAATAACATTTAGGTAGTATGGGAAAAGACATAACCAACCCCTACACGGCATTGGTCTGCTAATCCAAACCGGTTTAAAACTTGGCGGGACGATTCATTCTGTATAAAAAACATAACTTACTATAGATAGGGTACTATTGAAAATCCAGCACTTAGGCCTACTTCACATATTAATTTCCCGAGTGATTTACTGTTTCTACTTGACGGGTATAGTTTTATAATCGACAGTGAAATTCAAGATCACAAGATAATAATCGTGTTTGGCGTGCAACATGTTAAAAGTGTTTCTGGGGGTTGTAAATGAAGTGTTCAGTTACACGGTATTAATCAAAATAAGACTAGAAGTTTCAGAATCACCCACAGCTTGCTAGGAGCACACCATAATTTCTGCAACACGAAATAGATCCAGTTGCTAGCAGTAGTCGCCAATAGCACGGACTTCTTATAAACTGCAGAAATCTCTTAGAGCAGCGCTTCTCAAACTTTTTTGAAGTGGGGACCACTTTTTTAAACCAGAACAGTTCCGCGGGCCACCTTACTCTTGTTCCCTTCGATAACAAATTTATCATGTTTGTAGCATATTTTAATACCAGTATACTTATATTTTAAAATAGAATTAATTAACTAAAATTAATAAAATTAAATTAATTTTATACTAGTATTAATTAATTAAGCTAATGTTAATAGAAGAAAATTTATTTTTGTTTCTTTAATAATTCAAGGCTATTAGAGTTTGGATAATCTTTAACTTATTAACTAAAAAATAATAAATGTTGGTATATTAATGAGATGGATGAGCCTGCCGATTCTTGCACAGTTCTATATTTGGACGTATGCTGGTAAGCTTAAGTCGGAGATCGTCACATACATCGAGTCGGTTTCGGTAGCCTATTGTGTTTTTATTAGAGTTAGTGATGAAAACCCTTCCTCACACAGATATGTAGAAGCAAACTGAATTATAATCTCTAAAGCACCATTGTACAGTTCACTTTATTCTCTCTTCACTAATGATGAGGTCCAGAAATTAACCATACCTTCCGCTTGAAATTTCATTTTTAAGTCCGATCTCATTCGAGAGTTCAATTAACTGTTCTCTTTCACTCAATGAAAGTTTGTTAGTTTCAATATCGCAATGAAAGTGATCACGAACCCATGAAAATTCGTCATATTTACTTGGAAAATAAGTTTCAAATTGTGACCTCAGAGTTGTATTATTGGTGTACGACGTAGAGTACGTGACCATTTCAATGTGCAGGCTGGGTGTCGGCAAAACTATTAAGAAAGTCATAAATACATGAAAAGGTTCGGTCCTCTATTATGAATTTGGGTGGTCCCTGGCTGGGTTACAGGCGCGGCGCCAGATGTGGAGGGAAAAGATGGCGAGAAACACCACATTCATAGTGCTTCAAATCTCTCTTTTGTTGTTGAAAGTAGAGTAAGAAGTCGGTAGACGTATAGGGCAATACATTTCATAAAATGTCAGTACTGGGAGAAAAATGAAAAGCGATTGCCATGTGTCATTTCCAAACTCTGAAATTTTCAGCTATAAAGTGATACGCAATTCGTTTGAATTTTATTTTTTCTTCTGCCTTTTTGAAGGACCACAAGGGCAGACCACAGGTAGTCCGGGGACCATAGTTTGAGAAACACTGTCTTAGAGCAGAAACGGAGCATATGAATTAATTCTCAGTGCCCATTCCTAGCATGGATGGCGGAACAAGAACTCCAAATCCGTCACTGACGTCACAATCCCCGGGTATCGAACCTGCGAGCGATGAGATGCGAGTGGACGCGCCATTAGGCAAACAATCGCTACGTGAGAGCGGATGGATGGATTGTTCCACGTGACTAAATTTGTAAACACACAAGAAGTCAGTTGATTGCAGGCTGCGATGTGGATTTCTGACCTTGCAGTGTTTTATATGAATAGACAGGAAATGACTTGGATCATAAAGTCCCCTATTGTTACGGCGTGATTGCTCGCTCGCCTCGGTGGGAGTTGCACGTATCTTGCTGCTATTGTTTTCTGAAGCTTTAGTGGACAAAACCTACAGTTCTGGGGGTGTGGAAGAACAAAACTCGCACAAATTATGACCGCCAACACTCACCACGTGTTAATTAGCCAATAATTCCCGGGATCGAGTCAGATTCCCGAAGGGGTGAAGGTTACTCAACTCCCTAACAAAAATCCGGAATTTATTTCGAAGTATGGAATGGCGATATTATCGACAGAAGAAACAGTCGCAACATTCTGAATGGTTTATCCAAACGCGCCTTGGTCTCCAGTGCTGTCCTGTGCTATGCTACATGTTTGGCAATTTCCACATCCTGAAGACAATATATATATATATGCATACATACATACATACATACATACATACATACATACATACATACATACATACATACATACATATACACATTTTCAGTAACAAGTACTTTTCCCTCCGATGATTAAAAAAAATACCATTCTATTAGTGAAAACACATAGTTCATAACTTATCAGGTTTTAGAATACATGAATAGATAGTAAATAACTTACACATTTCAAAATAAATTAGTTTTGCTCTTGAAATGTCCCCTCCATGCAATGCAACCACCTGAATCTTGTAATGAATTAAATTTTGTAATCAATAATTCAGTTCATCGTAAATGTTGATATAAATGTACAATATAAAAAACTCTTTTCAATATAAGGGAGGGAACATGCATTTCGCAGTGTGTTTTTTTTTTTCAATATCGCAGAAAACGGTTTTTGGCACTTAGCACATTTAGAATGTTAGGTCCTCAATTGTTTTTATATCATCCAGAAATCTTCGTTGATAACGCACAATTTTGTACCCCCATCAACAATTGTTCGAAAGGACAGCCACCAATATTTATTATTTACAATTAGTGGGCCTATTTATTATTTACATGTAAACAATCCATCATGTTTTCTTTGTCCACAAGGTGGTTATGTCTGTCATATTTACATTGCCACATTACACAATATTTAATTCTTTCTGTTATCAAGTTTAACAAAAAATTAAATATTGTTAGCTTACATACTATATTTAGGCCGTGAGTCGCAAACCTACATTTACAGCTGAAGTGAACTAGACAGTTGACTAAATAGCCGAATGTGACGTCAGAAGCCATGATCCAAAGCTACATAGTGCATAGCAATCAAGTCTGTAGTAGCTAGTAAACGAAAATGCTTGCTTGAATGATGACTTGTACACTAAACAAATATGGATGCCTCATCAGCAATTGGAGCTATGAAATTTAAATATTCTTTGGAAGTAAAATATAGAACAGTACGTTAATCTTCACCAATAACATTGGTACTCTGATACCTTCTTTACATATTTTAAATATTGTAACACTTTAGGCCCTTATCTTTTCCACATAACTCTTAATGAAATGGCATTAGGACACTGTCTTCTTAATTCAGTGCTAATGTCATTATTTTAAGAAAAAATGGTCTATGAAGGCCGTGATTCAAGAATACATGTTCAAAGCTCTCTAGTGTGTAGTTTACTAGTCTGCTAGTTGTTAGTCACTAGTGTGTTGTAGACTTGAGCTTTGAGACACGACCTTAAGGGAACAGGGTAGTGATGCCTGTGCGGTTAAAAAATTTCAGTACAAAAGTTTAGTTCAATATTTCTAGGCTTTTAGTGCTCAGAGTGGAATAAAAATTGTCATGTTTATACAATCGATCATTCTGAATTGAGTGGTATAAAAGACAACTAATTAGTTTCGTATCCAAGTGCAAAAGAAAGGCCTTAACTGATAACCTGTTTTCCCACTTTGCTAAATGTACCTCATTCTTCAGGTGCACATTATTTGCTACAATCTTCCCTCATATACCTTATATTTTTTTAAGTTTAATAGTCCTGTGTATTGTAAATTCTGAAGCAAAATTTAATTAAATATTTCACCCCTAGTGAAACATAAAAAAAAATATTGAACTTTATTTAACATTTTTTGCAATTTTTTCAATGTATATTTTTTTCTCGTGTTATGTGTGCGATATTCTTAAACCCGTAGGTCTACTATGTAGAACACAGGCTGCAGAAAACACTGTAAAAATTTTATGTAAATTGATTCAGTAGTTTCAGAGAAAAATGCACGTAAGTTTGAAAATGTCAATTTATGGAAAACTGCATTAAAAAAAAAGAAGGATATATGCACTGTCAAATTTAAAGAAGCTACTTAAAGGGCTTATCTGCAGAAATACCTCCCAGAGTATTTATATTGTTTTAAAGAGCAAGTTTTGTATTTTTTTAAACACAAAATAAAAAATCGGATTTTTGACCCCTAATCACTACCTGGTTCCCTTAAATTGATTCCGTGTATGAAGTTTTTGTTTGTTTTTATATTATATATTTTTGTGTATAAAATTTTGTATTTTATTGTAGTCTATATGGCTGGAACTATACCCGAATATGAGCTTTTATCATGCGGGTGTTTCTCTTTATCTATTTATTTAATGTAGTCAAATAAAGATCACATCAAATATAAAAAAACGTGATATCAGTCAACGACAGAACCCTTAATACCATTCGAAGACTTAATCACAATAAATTTATTTATTTATTTATTTATTTATTTTTATTGCTAGTAAGTTTGAAATGAATATAAATTAATAAATAAAATGAAAGATAAACTAGCCCACTCCTGAATGAGTAAGACTCGTGCTCTGGAGGGGATTCCAATACAGACAAAAATAAAATTAAAATTGAGAGTGAATACAGATTAAATAGTGTTTAATATGTTTAAACCCAAACTATAAATCCAATACAAATTTTTTTATTTTTTTTTATTAATTTGGAGAGGATTCGTGGTTGAAATATTATTGGAATACAATTTGTTTAATAATCTGGGGCCCCGACTCATGCTATGATAAAAAGCTGCATTGGTTTTACATTTTGGTTCAGATAAACGCAGAGAATTAATATTTTTAGTTCTATATTTATGTATACACCTTTCAAAGTTTTTTAAAATTTCTATGAAAATATTTTAATAAAATAAAATAATACATTTGTTTAATGTTGAAAACGTTGAAATGTTTAAACAACAATTCAGTTGGGTAATGTTTCTGCTTTTATAAACAAAGTTTTAATACTTTTTTCTGTAGTAAAATTAACGGATAAATGTTGGATTTATAAGTTCCACCGCAACCTATAATACCATACATAAATATAGATTGAAATAATGCTAAATAAATTACACATAAACAGTTAAGCGACAAAATATTTCTTAGAATAACAAAGTAACATAATGTTTTACGTAATTTATTACAAATATAATGAATACGATTATTCCATTTTAAATGATTATCAATAATTATACCTAAGTATTTAACCTCCCTGCCAAACTTCGTAACAGTCTCCAAATATGCCAAAGAAAGATGCTTATCACTGAGGGACAGAGTTCCAAACGAAGTGCTACAAAAGATGTTAGCAATTAAAAATCCAGCACTGCAAGCCACCGACACCAAATGGAAGTGGGGAGGCCATGTTGCACGACTTAGAGACGGAAGATGGACGCAGACAGTCACACTATGGGATCCCCGCATTGGCAAGAGATCACGCGGAAGACCAAGAAGAAGATGGGCCGACCTCTTCAGTGAACGTGTAGGAAGCCATTGGTCAAGCAGAGCAAGACATAGGGAAGACTGGAAAAGCCTAAGAAGACAAGTGAACAGCGACTAAAACCAGTGCGACAGAAACAAGCGAACAATATCAAACAGTGCAGAATGTGAACTAAGTGAACAATTCAAAGCATGAAAAATTCTCTTACGCGGGACAGCTCACCGCGTGAGACAAATAGAGCTCTCCCTCTATAGGAGGAGACCTTTGCCCTTAACGGGACATTTTTACGCTAATCTAATCATTTCATTTCATTTAATTAACTTCATTAATAACTGAACTGAATAAATGAGAATAATATAAACAATAAGTGTAAACAAATGCCATATTGACATGTTTAAGCTCATGTCTGTTAATGTGACTTCACAGACCTCAAGTTCCTCTGTCGAGCAGCCCATTCATAAATGTTTAATTTGTGCACTTTCTTACCCAATCACTCTTTACATGAGTAGCTTCACAGATCAGTGTAACATAACAGAACAAAGAGATAAGACGACAAATCAATTTTCTTCTGGCATGAATATAGAATGTTGTTATTTATGTGCGAAAAATTGAGTATCACGATTCTGCATTATGGGGAGCTTTGAAAATCGTAAAGCGTTCGAGTGTGGGTAATTTAATCTTAAACACAGTATAACAAGTAGATCTCGTGCAGTGGTGACTTGCTTACGACGGCGTAAATAAACACAAACGAGGCGTCAGGGTGAAATCGTGTAACTCTATTCCATAAAGTTCTCCGTCCTCAAGCACTGCACAGTAACTTGTAGCTATTATTGTTCTATGCCCAATAAATAAGATATAAAACAAGACCCTAACCCCGCTTTCAACTCTCCTGGCAGCTTTCGAAGAACGATTCTTTTTCTTTTTACGAAACTGTTTTCCCTCGCGTAGGTCGGCGTCGCTAGACGGAGCACTTCAGCATTCGCACAATCCTTTGTCTTCTACATACATCGTGGTGCAGAAAACTAGCAATCCTCATTTGTTTCCCTACAATAAAATCATCAATTCTTCATTTTTCATTTGTATCAGCTGATTTTTTTTCGGAGCAGACAACTTACGGTATGGAAAATCTTGCAAGGGTTAAAAATATCCTACTCTTAGTAGAAGAAATTGATGATGATTTTATTAGGTTATTTTACGACGTTGTATCAACATCTCAGGTTATTTTGCGTCTGAATGAAATGAAGGTGATAATGCCGGTGAAATGAGTCCGGGGTCCAGCACCGAAAGTTACCCAGCATTTGCTCGTGTTGGGTTGAGGGAAAACCCCGGAAAAAACCTCAACCAGGTAACTTGTCTCGACCGGGAATCGAACCCGGGCCACCTGGTTTCGCGGCCAGACGCGCTGACCGTTACTGCACAGGTGTGGACTTGATGATGATGATGATGATGATGATGATGACAAAAAGCTTGGGATGATGGTGAAGGTGTTAAATACAATTATGAAGAAATAGAATAAGATAACGATAGTTGTAAATGACAAGCAGAGTTAACAAGCCTACGCTAGAGCGTAATAATGTTATTCAGAATATACTTGATTTATGTGTCAACAAAATGCCACTATACATAGACAACAATCTTATACCTGCTGGTTCAGACTTGTACATAAATTTTGTACGTGTTTTAAAGCACTGTTTTTTTTTTAACATTTGCAGGCAATGCGAGCTGTTGCTAAGATATCAAAAGGAGGTACAAATGGTACAGGAAGAATTTAATAGGAAAACAAAGATTTTTTGTGGACTTTTGGAAAAAGAACTGAGGAAGAGTTTAGTGAAGTGCTTTATGTGAAGTGTGGCATTGTATGGAGCAAAAACATGGATATCACGAAGAAGTGAAGAGAAACTACTGGAAGCATTTGAAATAATAATAATAATAATAATAATAATAATAATAATAATAATAATAATAATAATAATAATAATAATGGCTTTATTTAACCTGGCAGAGTTAAGGCCGTAAGGCCTTCTCTTATACTCAACCAGGATTAAAATTTGCTTACATAGTTGAACATAAAACTGGATCGGAATTAAGTAATTACATACTGATACAATTTAGGTACATAATGAGATCAAAAGAGGTAATTACATAAAAATTTACCTCATAAAATAAAAATAAACATAGTGGAATACTTATTAATGTTGTTAGAATCAAATACGAATTACATAAAAACAGAAGCCGATAATTCAATAAAAAAATGTACATAGTAAAAATAAAAATAAACACATTAGTATACATATTAGTATTAGATTACAATTAAGTAGGATTTACATAATTAGATAAACCAGAAACCGACAATTGAATAAAATGTACAAAAAAATATATTGATAATAAAAAAAAACAACACAGTGGGATACATATTGGCGTTAAGTGATAAATGAACACGATTTACATTATTGCACAATAAAAATAAGAAACAAAAAAAATAAATAAAAATAAATACAGTGGAACACATTCCATTAAATATTTGCAACGCGTTCGGTCTGGCAACTCATCATAAGATATTTTTCTAATTTACATTTAAAGGAAATTGAAGTTCGGCAGCCCTTGACTTCAGGCGGCAGAGAATTCCAGTGACGAGAAGTAGCAACAGTGAAAGATGAAGAATAAGGTGATGATGTGTGGAGTGGTATTTCTAGCGTGTTATCATATTGTGACCGAGTATTTAAGTTCTCATACCGAGAAAGACGGATATGAAAAAGAATTGAGGTGTAAAATAGACAAACTAGGAAATGAAGCTGTACTAGAAAGAATTGGGCGAAGAAAGAATAATGCTGAATCTGATCAGGGAGAGAGAAAGAAATTGTCACTGACTAACAAGAAGAAACTGCCTACTGAAAGATGCACTGGAAGAAATGCCGAACGGAGAAAACTTCGAAGCAGAAGATGTAAATTGATAGACAACATTAAGATATTATATGGATCGTACTTATGCGGAGACGAAGAGGAAGGCAAAAAAAAGGTAAGATTAAAGAATGCTGGGTTTTCAGTGAAGGACCTGGCCTTGGATAGAAAACAATGAATGAATCGATCAATCAATGTTGACAAACTTGACACTATAAATTCCGCCATTTTCCACCAAGGCCAGCTCTGTACCATTACGTTTCTACCTATTATTATCTACAATTACTGCATTTGAACATAAAACTGCATTTTTAAGCAACGCAATGTATTGTAATTAGGCGCTTGTAGTAAACGACCATAGGGTTAATTGCCTACGAAGCATGGCAGCAAAGCTCTGCACAAAATCCGCCAATACATTAACAAAAATGTTCACTTACATCATGGAACTGCTGGGTTGAAAATGTATATACTAATACTTAATCAAGAATGCTCGCTTATGTCGTGGAGTTGCCGGAAATGTTTGTCTGCCATGGGGATGTAACAGGCATTTCATAGTAAAGCTGGCATTTAAGTGTGTATCCAGAAATTTAAGAAGGCATTCTCTCTTCTGATACTGATTTTCGTTTCAGCTAATGTAGATAAACACAAATCTCAAGACGTGAATAGGAAGAGCAATCCTTAATTTCATCTGATTCCCCTTCTGCTAGCACAACACGTGATCTTATGTTTCTTATGTTAAATGGACCAGCTATAATTGTGTTCTTTTGTAATTACTTGCTTTGATGGAGATGGCAATACCCGAGTATGTCTTGTGTAATACATTTCTGCTACCGACAACGACACCGTTTGTTGCTCAGTTATCCTCGCGTATCATACTTTGGACATGATTACACTGAACAGTAGAATGTCAGCCACTCAACAACTTGCTTTTCGCACCGAAACCACACAAAACATATATTCATCTTAAATTCAACCGCACGTGACTTAACAATACACCGAATCTATTTAGAAATACGATCCAGATGCGTTTTATTGCCGAAAGGTATGCCGCTGGAGGAGGTAGCGTCTCAGCCGCTGAGCGGCATGCTTGGAAGCTATTGTCCAGCTTAAAGTTAGAGATGACTATTTTATAGAATTTTCATTCTTTCCTACCCTATTACTGTACCTGCTCTTTTACTGCTATCCAAACCAAAATTGGAAATGATTGTTATCAATTAAAGTCATTGTTAGTTTTGTTTGCGACTCTGCAAGTCTTTGTAAAGATAATACTTATTTTAACTTAATTATTATTGGCTAAGACCACACCGTACACGAGTCTGGCTCTTACGGTAGTGGCTAGAAACATTTCTTGTTTTATAAATTTAATTTGTACTCACTAGCTAGCTAGTTAAATAAATAAAATTAAATAAACCATCCAACCAACCCAACCAACCCCGCCAATCCCACAAATCAAACCAACCCACCCACCCACCCAACGAAATTTATTTACCTATTTATTTACTTATTTACTTATTCATTTATTTATTTACTTACTTACATATTTACTTATTTATTTATTTACTTACTTAGATATTTACTTATTTATTTATTTACTTACTTACATATTTACTTATTTATTTATTTACTTACTTACATATTTACTTATTTATTTATTTACTTACATATTTACTTACTTACTTACATATTTACTTATTTACTTATTTATTTATTTACTTACTTACATATTTACTTATTTACATATTTACTTATTTACTTACTTATTTATTTATTTACTTACTTACATATTTATTTATTTACTTTCATATTTATTTACTTACATATTTATTTACTTATTTATTCATTTATTCATTTATTTATTTATTTATTTATTTATTTATTTATTTATTTATTTATTTATTACCTTCGAAATTATATTTATCTTTCTTATCTTGAGAAGGGTTTTGTCTTTACCTGGAACCCATAGGCCTATCAATACTTCCTTGAGTAGTGGTTGTCTCCAAGCTGCCAAGAGAGAGAAAAAAATTCTTCGCTTTGCTTTTCTTGATGTACTCGTAAGTAGATTATTTCACTGTATTGGCCACAATCAGATTAAAATATCATTGTCAGAATGCGACATACCTTACAATTTGAAATTATATATTTCTGAAATTCTATGTGTTAATAACATTCAAATTGAAACTCACCCACAGAGAACACAATTAATTTTAATAAAACGAGGAGTTTCTCAAGGATGTCCACTCTCACTAACTCTCTCTAATTCAGTCATTGATGTGGTCTTAAAAGAACTGATTATGAAGTGGCTAAGATATTAATTAGGTTTACTTCATATGAAAATCTGCACAACTTGTCTTCCATTGCCTTTGCTGATCACTGCGACTTGTTACGATCTATTGCGATAACCCTGAAGCTAGGCGCACTCCCAAACCCATACCGGCTGACTACACCAAGTTTCGCTGCGTACCCAGGCTTCGAGCAGACAGCCCTCTCGTCTCTAGGGCAGCCCTCTTCGTGCGTCGCCGGCCATGAATGGTGAAGGAATGATGGGAATACCGGTATCTAATAATCCGTGGTGCTACAGCCCGTGAAGGGCCTAGACCGACCAGCCGGCTGCTGGCCTCACGCCCACATGCCGAAGCAGAGGTGGACGATTATCCAACCAGAATGGTGGTATCGTGTGGTTAGCACGATGATCCCCCCAGCCGTTATAGCTGGCATTCGCAACCGGATTTCGCTACCTATTGCAGCTCCCCAAGTGCATCACGATGCTGGGTGAGCACCGGTCCCATAAACTGGCCGAAATTTCATGAGAAAATTTCTTCCCTCACTAGGACTCGAACCAGCGCGCATTCCGTAATGCGAGTCCTAGGCAGGATGCCTTAGACCGCGACGCCACGACGCGGGACATACCGGTATCTAATATGGAGAAATTCGGGAGAACCCCGAGAAAAATCACAATTGCGACCTTGTCCGCTAACTGGCACTCGAGTGAGGCGGTCTGCCTGCGTGACAGCCGCCGCAGGATGACCATAGGTAAAGCGTCGAGTACACAGCGGCGGGTAATTATTGGGAAGAAACCGAAGGTCACAATCAGTCTATCGGTTAGCATGTCTGGGTATGAGACGAGCGGACCCGCATTCAAATCCTGCCTGGGACAAATTACCAGGTTCATGTGTGTCCGAGGTTTTCCCTCAAATAATTGAAGAGGAACTGCTGGGTAACTTTTGGTGTTTGGTCTCGGACTCATTTCGCCACTATTTATTCACATGTCATTATCACCATTACCATACCCCGATTTAATTTCTCGGTGTAGCGTGCTGTATTCTTAAAAGAGCGCGACCGTTCGGCGACGAAAATCATTCACAGAACAGTAGTGGTAAGCATGCTTATCCTCAAGCTGCGGTGCAAGTCTTCCAGCTGTACCTCTGTAAAAGATAAAAAGTCGAAGAGTAGGCCCAAACTAAAGGACGGTAGCGCTAGAGAAAAGAAAGTAGAAGAATTTATGAAAAGTACCTGTACATGTAGACAGACGGATAAACGATATGCCTAAAGCAATCTTTTGTACGGAGGGATGCAGACGTGTATCTGCGTGAAAGTTTCTTTGTCGATTTTTCGCACATCGGAATACTTTCTCTTTGTTCTTGGTATGAGAAAAGAAAAATGGATTAAATATTTTTGAGCCGTCGGGCGTCCTTTTGATATTAATACGTCTTGAAACTACAGCTGGGATGAGAGCTGCTGTTGGAAACGTATCTCGAGAATTTGACGACTCCCACAGCGGAATTGGTACAGGTGCGAGATGGCGAGCGTGTTGCGCGGACAGATGGGGTATCGCTCGCTATTACGGTTGCCCGCCCCCATCCATTGTTGCGGCGGCTCACCTTTGAGCCGTATGTACGGAGAAAGTATAATGAGATCAGGTATCCGCAAGGAAACCTGCAGACAATGAAAAGTAGTTATGTCATTCCACGACTGATCCAGATATGAGAGGAAGACACTGATTGGCTTCGGGAGCAATATTGCATCACTTCGGCCGGCTCGCAACCCCGAGGCACTTGACTTCTTTTGCTTTTCGGTCACGAGATCAGGAAATCGACCGATGCGGCATGAACCCGGTTAACGTTTTGCTTCTTCTGTGACGACTGCGACTGTAGACGATTTTTTTAATTTGCCAAAGAAATTACATGAACTAGGGTTCGACCCTTGTAGTAGACTACAGCCATACCAATTGTGGTCGGCAGGCTCGGAGGATGGGGAACCTCTGACTCGGCTCTGTCGAAGCTATAAAATTGAGTACTTGATACCGCTTCGTTAAGGGGGAAGAGCATCTTTCTCTAGTGTAATTTTATTACATTAAACATTATTTTTCTTAGAATATTTAGGCCTTTGGAAATAAAAATTAACAGGCTTAATGTTCACTACATGTCCATCACCAAACAAT
This sequence comes from Periplaneta americana, assembly GCF_040183065.1. Lineage (NCBI taxonomy): Eukaryota > Metazoa > Arthropoda > Insecta > Blattodea > Blattidae > Periplaneta > Periplaneta americana. Next base: position 10,542,101 of record NC_091126.1, on the reverse strand, counting down.
TCTGATGTTTTTGAAAACCTAATAGTTTATTCAATTATGAAAATATGTTGACTATGCCTATTTTCTTCGGCCGGAAGGTGTTTTAACTCAAAAAGTACAAGGTGGAGCAAAATATATGGTACAGAAAAACAATGAATTATAGAAAAATGTTTGCAAACATAGAAGTGCAGTTTATTTGCAAACAATGTGCACAATTTGCCATATACTTTAATGCCAACATATGCTTATGTTTTAATTACATCCGGTAAATGCCCTCCTTCATTCACTTTACAAGTGTATAGTCGACTCAGGAAACTAACCATCACACGTGTCAGCATGTGGCGCGGAATAGCTGCAATTTCATCATGGATGGAAGCCTGTAGTTTCGCGCAATTGTCTCCTTGCGAGTTGAATAGAACTCCTCCTTGAGTTAGCCCCAAAGAAAGGAATCTGGAACTGATATCCGGGGATCTGGAAGGTCAGTGGATGTCACCAAAGCGAAATATGAGTAGGCCGTGAAACAGCTATCGCAATCTGTTCATGCTGATATTGGCTGTATGGACAGTAGCTCCATCTTGCTGGAACCGTGAGTCAAGATGTCCTATCCTCCTTACTCCAGGTACTAGGAAGGTGCTGAGCATTTGAAGATATAGTTCTGAATTAACAGTAACGGTTCTGTCCTGGGGATCCTCGAAAGAATTACGTGGTCCCACTCGTGGCTACTTCCGTCATTGACTTCTAGCAGAATGTGGTGCCCACAAGTGGCGGGGTAACACGTTAAAGTACAAAGTGTCCAACATACCCGACTGTCCAACAGACCCTAATTTACCCTAAATATCAATTATACTTGATATTACAAAAGAAAATAAAAGAAAAGCAAGTTCAATAAAGATAATTATATATGTCGAACGTACTTCAGAATACACAATGAAAATTATATTGTTGTATCTCAAAGTAAACTAGTTTTAACAAAATAAATCTTGATTATATTTTTACTCGAGTACAACAAAGCAACGCGTTAAACTTTATTTACAAACTACTCTTGCGTCCTACAGCACTGGCAGGTAATTTTTTTGTTGCTAACAATACTTAATCCTGCGCAAATTTTCAAGTTCGAATATTTGCTATTAGGTGTTTCCCTTATCATTAAAGTTTTAAAAATGGAAATGATTGGCCTTAACTTCGATATGAAAAGAACGAGAAGCTTGACAAGTTATGCTGGATAAGCCGACCTAGCAGTAGGCTCCCGCAATGTGCGGTCAGCACTAAGTAGCAGTACAACACGTATCTTCTCTCAGCACAATCATACTCCACGCGCAACCTTACTGTGAATAGAAACAGCACATTGTCTGCTGTCAAGATGACAGATTAATCCGCTCTTGTTCCATACACTTCACCAGACCGTAATACTATAATGCTGTCTGCTTGCATGCCTGCAACGAGGTCTTGTGTCGACATTCTTGCGCCGATTTCACTTACATTATAAGTTACTAAATATAATTATATAAAAATGAGCTATGCAAACATACACGAAAAACAATGCTCTAAAGGACGTAATTTGGAAAATGCAGAAATATATGTTGTTGTTTTCTAATGCCAAGCGTTTGAGAATAAAGTCATTTGACCTCTTGCACTCCAATATTTTTCAAAGATATTATCATGGCCAGCCACTGAAGCACAGATTTTGAGGTGTTCCGAATCAATTTCTTGGTTTGAGTTGCACAATGGGCAGTTAGGGGACTGATATATTCCAATTCTATGCAGGTGTTTGGCCAAACAATCAAGGTCTGTTGCACAATCTAAGTGCAGCTACAGACGATTTTCGTGGTAAATCGGGAATTAACTGTGGATTATGATGCAGAGAATTCCATTTTTTCCCTTGAGATTGTGTTATCAAATTTTGTTTGTTGAAGTCTAAGTATGTAGATTTAATAAATCTTTTCACAGAGTAATACGTAGATTTAGTAACAGGTCTGTAAGTAGCAGTAAGTAGAAATATATGGGGGGGGGATATTTAGATCGGTGGCCCATTTCTTTTAAGGCTTATCCTGGGATTTGTCTTTTCGTCTTGGTAGAAACGAAGAAAAGCCACAAGCAGGATGAGCTGTCCCAAGTTAGATGATTCTGATGGGACGTATTTTGGTTCATGTTCTGCAGAGACCCGTGGAGCCAGTTGCATACGGTAACGGAGGAACTACAGACGAAGAAGTACCGGTTGCCAAGTTCTGGGGCGCGTGGACAGCCCTGAGACGTGGCGTTCGGGCTCTCGAAAACCTCGTTATTTCCTCCACGAGCACTTATTATAGCATCACCGTGTGATCATAAACGTCGAGTTGGAGCAGCAGCAGCATCAGCAGCGCTTATCTAATGTGACGCCACGCCACAGCCTTCATTTGATTTAAACCCACTTTACGGCTAGAGTACCCGCTCCCAATATTATTTATGTCATAAAGCAAGGTACAAGAATCAACAAGAATCCATCTCCAGACCAAGAGGAACTCGATGACAAATCGTCTTCGATAACTTCTGCAAAAACTGTATTGGCAAATGTCGAGCTTCATGTAAAAACAGGAGAATCGTGTTGAACGTGGTGAAGAAGTACGGAACTCAGGCCTTACAAAGGGACTTTGCAAATGGAAAAATACATGACTCAATGGAACTTAATGAAAGCCATACAAAAATTCAGAAATTGAAAAGGGGGTTTAAGCACCTAGCTTATAAAGTATGCATGTATATGTAGGCCTTTTAAAGACACTAATGTCACGAAAGTGACAAATTCTCATTTAAGGGGAATTGGGCGTTATCGCATGCAAAGTAATGGTAAAAATAGCCTATCTTCAAGCAGTTATAAATGTAATACTATTTATTACAGCTATTTCATTTTTGTAGTGATATATGTATACACATTAAACTTTAAAATGAAAAAAGAATGGTTAATCTAGTGTAAATCTTACCCTTAAATTAATTTTTGAATTTAAACAAATTTTTTATATAAATTCACTACATACCTGTGATTAGGTACACTGTATTCACTTATCATAGCACATATTGAATTAAAATTTTGGCCACTTACTGCTAATAGATACTAAAACATACCCTACTAAAATTATTAAAATATCTGTAGTATTACGGGCATAGGGTTTATACTAATCTTATTTCTTTTTAATTTATTGACGGTGATGATTACTATAAGCCCTATGCCCATAATATTACAGATATATGAATAATTTTAGTAGGGTATGTTTTAGTGTCTATTAGCAGTAAGTGGTCAAATTTTCAATGCAATATGTGCTATAATAAGTGAATAGAGTGTACCTAATCACAGGTATGTAGTGAATTTATAAAAAAATTGTGCTTAATTAAAAAAAATTAATTTAAGGATACAGATTTACTCTAGAGTCGCCATTCTTTTTCATTTTAAAGCTTAATATGTGTACACACATAGCTAACAAAAATGAAAGACCACTGATAAATAGTAGACTCTTATATTTATGACTGCTAGAAGATAGGCTATTTTTACCATTATTTTGCATGCGATAATGACCAACTCCCCTTAACGCTTCACGGTGTTCGCAATAATTCAGCTTCTTTTCCATTTTGGGAATGATGATAATTAGAGACACCTCGTTTTCGCAAATAACTGACCCGGGAAATATTGTTTTTTTAGCTGATAGAAGCAAACATTTCGTTTCAAGCCCTTCAGGGTAACAATATCGACGATTAAATTCGCGAAATGTCCCCAAATTTTGAGTATACGCGAAATATTTTACCTTCAGCACAAATTTATTCGAAATTAATGTTCTTGAAAGTAAATTTTGGTTTAAAGTGTCCAAAAGAAATATTTATTAGGATTGCATAAATATGTGTGTAAATTAAATTTTGATGAAGTTAAGTTCCTTCGCGATGTACACTTGGCAGGCATGGCAGTGGAGTTAGCTGGATTTACGATTTTATTTTCATTAGTTACTGGAATTTTCTCAAAAATTTCAAGTTGATTGAAATATAATTTTCTGTACATTTTTATCTATGTAGAAAATTTATAATATGATGTTCAAATCCTAGTTTATTACAGAATTTAAAATCTAATATTCGAACAGATTTTCGGACGACTATTTCTAAATATAAAATAGAATCAGGTTCAAGTGCCTACTAGTTTATATTATTCACATATAACACGGGAGACATACACAAATTTCTCTACACAACAAGAAGTATAGATAGAAAATTATAGGTAGGCCTACAGTATTGTTAAAATGTACAAATAACCTTATGGTTTCCTTAATAATATAGACCTCTAACATTTGTAGGACCATTAAGTAGCTAATGTATATTGCACGACGGTAAAAATTAACCAAATTTTGTACCGAAATTTAAGATTTTTATTAGCGTAAAATATGATCCCTAATGATACTGTTAAATTGTGTTACTTATGTGTTTTAAAAACATAAATTAAAACACTACAGTAAATGTGAAAACAAAACAGAAAAAACTCCGTTTGTGGATTACACACGACGGACACTTTTTACAACACCAAAGATAATATATTCGGCATAGTTTATAAACTGTGCGGCTTATAGGGTACAGAGGGGTAAATCAGATAGCGAGGCTATATGGATAATTTTAAGGATTTTCGCATGCTCTGTGTCTATCGACGACGCCATATTGTCGTTTTTAGCTTTACAGTGAATGAAAGAGTGTTGTTAACGTTTGTGGCTAGTTTAGTTGTCAATTCTCCTATCCTGAGACAAGCAACACGAGTTATTCTAACGGACGGTAAGTAACAAACATCTCTAGTATATGCAGCATGTAATATTGTGCTCAGTGAACGTAAGCTTCATTTACCTTCAAATAGTAAATATCATGTCGCTTTTATCTATGATTGTGTCCGTGATATGTAACAGACCGTCAGACTGGATGGTGGTCCTATCTCTTGCATTGTCCAGTAAATAGGTCTTCCTCGGTTATAGATAACCTTCGGGGCTATTTGGATACATTTTCGTGGGGCTATACGGATAACAATTTTTTTTCGTGCATAATCACTAAAAGTTGTGACAGCAGCATTTCCAGGAATATTGTGCACCAGTAAAAATTCTTCTGATTGTAGATGTTCATTCATCCCATGCAGCGCTTTCTGCTCTTGAATATTACCAGAACAATAACATTGAAATCCGTCTTCTCTCACACACGACGCATGTTTTGCAACCTCTCGATCGTTGTTTCTTTTTTCAAGTTACTCAAAGCTAATTATCATTGTGAAGCAACACCACGGCTACACAGGAATACACGATCTAATATAACTACTGTAAGACCCAATTCTATTCATTGTTTAATGAAGCTTGGAAGGCAACTGAATGTGGCAATATATGGGTTTTCCTGTATAGGAATTTTCCCCTTCAGATCTCAAGCAATCCAGGACTTCCATTTTGCAGTTCCTGAGACATATAGGCCTTCCACTGCCATTACCAAAGACATGCAAAATGATGAAGTAATTCAACCTGAAGAACAGCCTAGTACTTCGCAGCCTCCTGTGTGAATCGCTTCTGAAAATGTTAGAGCGGTTCTTCCTAGCCCTCAAAAGAAAACAACGCAAAAATCTTCTCGAGCTAAACAAACAGCCTGTCACAGCATATCACCAGAGAATGTAGCAGCTGTTAAGGCAAAGAAAGAAGTCCAATTATAGGGCAAACAAACTCGACTTCAATTCAGTCATAGACCTGAGTTAGGACAATGTCAAAGAAAGTAGAAGAAAAAATAAAGAAGCTAAAAAGGAAGGTGTAGAGAATAATGACTATAAATGTGAGTTTTGCATGATCAGTTACGACTCCAAGTCATCAACTCTGAATGGTGAATGGATTCGCTGCCAGAAATGTAAGGTATGGTTTAATGAGAAGTGCGTGGGAGCACAAGGCAGAAAACAATTCATTTGTGTTAAATTCTTATAAAATAACCATGTACTTAATAAATTTGTTTCAGTGCATGAAAATACCAACATTACACAGCATTTTCATTGCTTTCCATATTACCCAGCAGCAGTATCCAATTAGCCCCTCTTAATTTCTTCATTTCCAATTTGTTGGGTAATTCGGATAGCTTAGTATCAGTGTCAATAGTAATTTCTGTTCAGTGAAATTAATTCCAGAGTAAGTCAAAATAATGTACTATTTGTATGTTTACTTGTTTTCTCTGTACAACATCAAGATTTTTCTGAGTTTGAAATTTTCTGTTAACCTATCCGAATTACCCCTCTATACCCTATAAATATATGCATAACATACATACATACATACAGTACACAGTCGGCCTGAGTAGCGTAAACAGTATAGCACTGGCCTTCTATGCTCGAGATTTCGGGTTCTATTCCGGCCCAGGTCGATGGCATTTCAGTGTGTTTAAATGTGACAGGCTCATGCCAGTAGATTTACTTTATATGAAACACTTCACAGCTTGATTTGGGAAAGTCATTGATTGAATTCCCAATATGCTCAGTGAAATCAAGAGCACAGTCTATTATGATAAAATTATTGCGAGAATTTTAGTTCTGTCCTTCAAATGTGCAGAAATATGACACGAACAAATATAAATTTTCGTTCTGGAAGCAAACATTCATTTTTGGGATCAAATTTCCGCATATTTAAAGGACAAAACTAAACTTCTTCCAATCATTTATTTCTCAAACTGACTGCAGTCCGTTCAATGACACCCCAGCGCCAAAGAAGCGGACAGTTTCATCATCTCTCTCTGTCCCTCGCTCTCAAAGGTTTCTATTGTTTCTTTTTTCGCCTTTTTCCTCGTACCAAATGTAGGTCATTATGTGTTATACAATATTTTGATCGTGTCAAAACGATCGAACAAATCCTCTCGATTTCTTCATTGACGAGTTAGTGGATGGTATGGAAACAGTTTCGATTGCTCAAGTCACGATTCCAATCGAACCCCACGCCATTTTCAATACATTCTCCGGCCTGCAGTAAGCGTGAATATTGAAATGAAACGTTAGCCCAGCCTCGAGGTCAGGAATTCAGACTCCATCATGACTTATTGATTTTACTGTGCCAGTGACCAAATTGCGGTCTCACAAATACGCCTGAGGCTGCAGGAAGACACTAGGACCTTTTCGCCACTCATTAATACATTTAATGAGGATCAGCACAACAGGAATATGTTTGGAAGGCAGCGAACTATTTCAGTGTACTATCCGAAATATCTGATCGAAGAAGACAAGAATATTTACGGAAACCTCAGGTTATGATAATCTGATAGTCGGCTGTCCTATTTAGCAGAAGTCCTCTATCTGTAGATCTTTCCATTATGTTATGCTATTATCTGGGGGAGCCCGTTAAATATAAAGAGACGCTTTATCTATGGTAATACTGCATAACTGAACTGTTTACTACAGCGTGGAACTGAAAATTGATATCTTCATATTGCTCTTTTAATTATGAGCAAATATTGATAACGGGTGTTTCTCAGCTCTTTTATAACTTATAAAGAATTCGATTTTTTTCTCTATTGGGCAGGTAGACTGTCAACGCTTCTGGTTTTCTTTATATTTTCTTAAAATTGTTTAGTAAGTATCATGGTTTTAATATAAGTTACAGTAATTACGCACTTAATCAACTTTCTTTCCACACAGAACTTATTCCTCATTTCTTAACCTTTTGGGAAATGCAAACTTATTAATTAAACATTCTCGGATTTAAGTGTCCCTTTGTAGAACATACCGTCACGATATTTAGGATAAGTTTAAGACTTTCAATACACGAACAAGCACTGATAAAAAAAAATTTCATTTTTTCTCATAGTGTAGAGCTGTAGCAAAAGATTATTATCGATAATAATGCATCAATTTGGGAAGGAATATACCTGTTGAAGAAAAATGTGTAAAGCATTAATAGTCACGAATTATGAAAATGTGAAACGAATAGGAAACCATAAACCACCTTGCGGCTTGACAATTCAAAGCAGATGTTGAAGTTAATAATAGAAGTAACAATATTTTCAAATAAATGCACATATAGGCAACACACACGCATATGCTACAAAATAGTTCATTACATCTGACAGCGAAAGACTAGAAATTAAATTACCCATCTCTCCTAAACTCACAGCAATGGTAACAGGACATGGAGAATTGAAGCCTTTACTGCCATCGTTTTAGAATAACTTAGGATACAGAGCGTTCAGCGTAACTACCTACTTACAATAGCAACTAAAGTAGCGGGAGAAGTAAGCTTTCTGAGAGAGGCTGTTCACCGTCGCTGGGATAAGACATATAAGGCTGATTCACAATAAACCGGGAACGGAAACAACGAGAACGAGAAAGGAAAAATGGTTAAAATAACCGTATTTAAAAGTGGCATTCATAACGAACGAGAAGCTTGCCGGAGCCCGGGAACGGGAACGTGAGAGTTGGTCAAGTTTTAACTTTGCCGTTCTCGGTTCCGATCAGCGTCTACTGGATTCATTCAGTTGTCATTAAGAAGCTATTTAGTCGTCGTTTATTTTGTTGCATAATTTCTTCTTCATTCATTGCTTGTAATTGACCCAGAAATTCAGTAGAATCACTTTCCATATATAGTGCGTGTATATGTGAGGTCCACTTTACATGGATGTAATTGACGACACGAAATACATCATATTATATCATATCATATCATAAATCATATATCATATCATATCATATCATATCATATCATATCATATATCATATCATATCATATCATATCATACCATATCATATCATATATCGTATCGTATCATATCGTATCATGTCATATGATATCATATGATATGATATGATATCATATCATATCATATCATATCATATAACACCATATTATATCATATCATATCCTATAATACCATACCGTATCATACCATATATTATGTGTATATGTGACCGGACTACCACGTGAATTGAATTCTTACATTTCTTGTGTTAAATTTAGAAGTTAGTTAACCTCCGTTTTTGTTAGCTGGTTTGTACTCATGTGAGAATGCCATTGGTCAAGTATATACAAATAACATCAGAATATGTAATATCGACTTTACATATCGTTATTGACATACATAACAATATGCATAGCCGTTTCCTTTCTCGGTTTATTGTCAATCAAAAATCTTCACATTCACGTTCTTCGCTTCCCGTTCTCGTTCCCGGTATATTGTGGACCAGCCTATAAATGTGAAGAAGGGGAGCAAACGATCGACGGATCTTAAGAGAATGTAAAATTTTGAGAAAAAAAAAGCAGAGAGACATACTTAAAAATTGACCGCAAATGAAGGACGTTGGCCTATAAATCAAACCGATTTGATCCAAAAATACGCTAAAAATTTCTAAAATTTTTTCAATAAGTTACAAGTTTTAATAATGTAGGCCTATGCATATACAGGACGCAAGTGATGTCAGTTCCTATAGCAAAGCCTAGTTTTAAATAAAAGTAGTAACGAACCGTGTAAATATTTGATATGATAAAAAATATGTTAAGTATAATGTACTGTTAGCATGTATGACCGCGAAACGAGGGGGCCCGGGTTAAAATTCTGGTTGGGACAGGTTATATGGTTGAGGTTTTTCCAGGTTTCCCCTCAACCCGTTAAGAGCAAATGCTGGGTAAATTTCGGCGCTGGACCCTGGACTCATTTGGCTGGCTTAATCACTTTCAACTTACGTCAGATGCTATATAACCATAAGAGTTGATAAAGCGTCGTAAAATAAATAAAAAATACATTATATTATATACTGTAGTACACATATACAACTGTAATTTTTTAAAAATGCATGGTTTATTTAACGACGTCGCCGTTGTGCCGGAATTTTGTCCCGCAGGAGTTCTTTCACATGCCAGTAAACCTACTGACATCAGCCTGTCGCATTTAAGCACACTTAAATGCCATCGACCTGGGCCGGGGTAGAACCCGGACCTCGAGCACAGAAGGCCAGCGCTATACCGACTAAGCTACCCAGGCCGAATGTAATTGCAAATGTCGCATGATAATTCACTCTTACGAGTGCTCATGTAGGAAAAGCTTTTGAAAAAGCAGCAACAATGAAAGAATTGCAGAAGAACTTGACTGTGTACTAAATCTCCCTTTGTGTTAGATATCAGATTGAAGACATTTCCTCTACATCGTTGTGGCGTGGAATTTAGGATCTTCGTCTTCTCTCCTGGCATTACCGTCATGAGAATAGTAATATGCGTTACAAGAGCGGTATGTTGAAGTTTTCATGTTCGAGGAAATGTTTGAAAAAGCGAAACGTAGTTGAGCTTTTTTAATTTCCGAGAATTGAAAGAAAACATACCGCTCGTGTATCGTACATTATTTTGTGCGAAGATCGTTTATTACATACCTGAAAGAGGAATGTCTAATTAGTTGCAATGAAATCTCCATCTTGGTTTCTGTTCAATGACGGCAATTTTGGGAAACAAAAATGTCTATCTTCAACATTGTTGCTTTAAAATGTTTTCTGTGTTTACTATACTCCAGCAGGCCTTGATATACGTCTGTCTTTTTTTCCCCCCAGTCTACGTATAAATGCGAACTTAAAACAAACGGCTTCCTTAATGTTACATGCATCACGAAATGCAGTAACTTTAGTGGAGTTGTAGAGTTTACCTAATTTTTGCAAATATTTAAAAACAATAATTAACAGTGCAATTTAGGTGAAATTGCAGTAGTAGGTTTCCAATTTATAATTATTACTATATTGAACGTCTCTAAAAATAATATGTTAAAAGCCTAAAGCAGTAAAATGAATATGTCACTTAAGCGGTAAGAAGAGGGAAATTGTTATGTGTGTTCGGTTGGGAATACTGAATGTGGAATTTTAGACTTACCGCGGGTTGGTTTTGTGCGGAAACCAAGTAAATACGCGCGATCTCGCACAAAATATATTTCTTCGTACGCAGATTTATATACATATAATCGTACCTTTGCTATATTTCAGGTTAGTGAACGATGTGAAACCAGAGATCATTATTGCAAACAATTCGACAGACAATCACATTGTCCCAGGAGAGAGTAAAGGAAATGTTTATTGCCCTGATAACAAAACTTCAAAGCCGCATAGCGGTCGCGAGTGACTGAGTTGTAAACGTACTAAAATATATCTCCAAAAGTCCCTGGCTTCATTCCTCTCAGGGTCAACATGACGCCAATGAAGAAAAATAGTAGGCATACTGTATTTTTCGAAGCCAACCGTTCCTTTTCGACTATCGTCTTCTCTTGTGGGACAGCATTACAAATATTTTGGACTACAGAAGCTGAAGGGAACCAAATTACTTGGGGGAAACCTGCTCCGTTAGCAAGGATTCACTGATGGGAATCATCCGATAGACCGGTCCCAAGCAACAAACCTTTCTGCAATTACAAAATATTCTTACATAATATTGAATATTGTCCACAGAGACAGCGGATTCATCCTCCCGCGCTATCGCTGTGCTTGATAGCGTGGCGCACAGTCACTTCCGCGTGGCCTAGGTCGTGAGGCAAACGCCAGATAATCGCTACGTGTGAAGCAACACAAACCAATCGGCCGTTTCTTAAAATTGTGTCTAGAAGTTCCTCTGTTCAGGCCAGCGATAACCTGGGAATAAAGCTATTCTGTTTACACAGATTACATATATTCTTCTTCCACATCATGCTACAGTCACGACTCGTCGTCGTGTGACATGAAATTGAAGACAAGCAAATACTAGTAATTGTTACAGAAATGAGAATGTTAACAGTGGTTAAGTTAAATCTGTGACGAAAAGTAAACGCTACCTTCGACATGTGTAAGTGAACTCTTCAAGAATAATGAAACATGAAATCGTTTTCCGAAAAAGAAAAAAAATGATTAGAGCCTAAGACAACAATTAGTTTGTGAAGTGATTAACGTAGGAGAAAGATCCACTCATAGGGGAGATTCCGTTTTCTCTGTAGTATAAAAACTATGTTCTTGGGATGAAAGAAACTGAAGTGCAAGTATGCAGAACAAAATGGATTTGCACAAAATTTTGGCTAATTGAACAAAATACGTTGGAATAAAGTAGAGTGGGACGGCATATAATAAAATAGAATGGAATAGCATAAAATGAAATAATGGTGGAATCATAATAGGAATGGAATAGTATAAAATAAAACAAGAATAGTTTATTCATTCATAGTGTTCTACCTAAGGGCAGATCTTTCACTGCAAACCCAGCATTCTTCAATCTTTTCTATTTTCTGCCTTCCTCTTAGTCTCCACTTATGATTCATACCCTATAAATGTCATGTTTTATTTAACGACGCTCGCAACTGCCGAGGTTATATCACAGTCTATTATATACAGTCGCGAAGCTTGAGGTGATTTTTTGCAAATCTCAGTTTGTTTTGCACAAACAAAAATAATATTAACCTATTTCTTGCAGGTATGTTCGAGTTTATGGTGGAATTTAATATACTTCATTAAAATAATAAATTAACTTAATGCATTTAATATTTCAATAATGGAAGGAAGGTGTTAATTTTTCCAATAGAACACAACGAAAGTGTAACATATTTTGTCGTCTACTAGGAGAGAGATCTGTGATGATGAGGCGATAGTAGCGATCCTAGTGGCGGGCAACTACCCATGTTTGCATTTAGCATTTAGCATTTAGCGGTTAGCAACTAGAAACAATAGACTGTCCACGGTCGACTTTGGACTGTATCGTATTTCCATCGAGTGCTAGCTCGTTGCGTATTTCACATTGATGCTTGTGAAATGTTCGTTATTGGTTGCAATGAAAATGTTAATGGCTAAAATACAATAATTGGAATAATAATATTTTACTAGAGACGTAGAAAAATTAAGTTTGTTTTAACGAAATTTATTGATCACATTTTATTTTCAATTCTGGTGGGATTATTATTGCTTAGGCCTACTTTTTTTTTCGAGGGTTATGTTTTTAATTATAGTTGTTAATTTTGTTGTTATTTTTATTTGTTACTTTACTAGAGACGTAGAAAAAGTCTGTTACAATAAAATTTATTGATCACGTTTTATTTCCAATTCTGGTGTGATTATTATTCCTTAACCTCATCCCACTTTAACTACGTAAGCCTACACTACAAGTACCGGTACACGTAAGTTACTCCATTAATTCATATTTTCATTATTATTGTTGTAAAGGGAAATGCAAATTAATATTTATTGGTTTCATAGCTAATTATCGCTATAATCTTGAATTAGTGAAGCGATTATTGTAAATTTCAGTTTGTTTTGCACAAACAAAAATAATATTAACCTATTTCTTGCAGGTATCTTCGAGTTTATGGTGGAATTTAATATACTTCATTAAAATAATAAATTAACTTTATGCATTTAATATTTCAATAATGGAAGGAAGGTATTAATTTTTCCAATAGAACACAACGAAAGTGTAACATATTTTGTCGTCTACTAGGAGAGAGATCTGCGATGATGAGGCGATAGTAGCGATCCTAGTGGTGGGCAACTACCCATGTTTGCATTTTTAGTACATATTGAGCTTCGCGACTGTATATAGTAGACTGTGGTTATATCATCGTCGCCGGTATACCGGAATTTTTGTCCCGCAGGAGTTCTTTTACATGCCAGTAAATCTACAGACATGAGCCTGTCGTATTTAAGCATACTTAAATACCATCGACCTGGTCCGGGATCGAACCCGCAATCTCGGGTATAGAAGGCCAGCGCTATACCAACTGAGCCCACAAGGGCGACTCCATACCCTATAACTTAATGTCGTCTATCACCTGATAGGCCTATCTTCTTTCTGCCCCGATCTCTTTTCCCGTTCACCATTCCTTTCAATGCATTTTTCGGAAGGCAGTTTCTTCTCAATCAGTGACCTAACCAATTTCTTTCCCTCTTCCTGATCAGCTTCAGGATCATTCTTTCTTCACCACTCTTCCCAACACAGCTTCGTTTCTTATTCTGTCTGTCCATTTAACACGCTCCATTCTTCTCCATATCCACATTTCAAATTCTTCTAGTCCCTTCTCTTCACTTCGTCGTAATGTCCACGTTTCTACCCCATGCATTGCCACAATCAACACCACAAAGCATTTCATTATTATCTTCCTTAGTTCTCTCTCCAGAGGTCAGCAGAAGATGCTCCTTTTTCTATTAAAAGCTTTCTTTGCCATTGCTGTCCTCCGTTTGACTTCCTGGCAGCAGCTCATGTTACTGCTTATAGTACACTATTTTGAAGCTGCCCACTATAAGAATGGAATAATTTAAAGTGAAACAAAAGTATAATAGCATAGAGCAGAAATGATTGAACTAAATATGTATTGAAATAGACTAGAACAAATCAGAACGTAACACAGCCGACGGAACGAAACAGAAAGAAATAGAATATAAAGGTATGGAAAAATACAGTAATGGGGTGGAGAGTAACAGAGTAAAATAGAGAGAGATACTGACAGGAGGAAAATTGAATTTTTTTACTTAGTTACTTAATGAAACCGTATGAACTACTGGGTAATTCAGCGCCGTTGAAATTGGTGATAGCGAGATGGTATTTGGCGAGATGAGGCCTAGGATTCGCCATACATTACCTGACATTCGCCCTTACTGTTGGGGAAAACCTCGGAAAACCTAACCAGGTAATCAGTTCAAGCGGGAAACAAACCCATGCCCGAGCGTAACTCCGGATCAGCAGGCAAACGCGCTACCGCCTGAGCTACGCCGGTGGTCAAGTTGAATGGTAAAGTATTTAGTGGTGTTATATAAGTGAAATGGCATAAAACAGAGTAGAATGGTACAGAGGGAATGAGGCGATATAGAACAAAGTATAATTATATGGAACAGGGTGAATGGTATAGGAGCGTAGGATGGAATGTTATAGAACAGAGTGTAATGGTACAAAACAGAGTGGAATGGTACAGAAAAAAGTGATTGTTAGAACGGGGTAAAATGGTACAGAACAGAAGGGAATTGCATAGAGTACGGTGTAGGTTATAAAGGTATAGGACAAAGTGGAATGTTATGGAATAGGGTAGAACGGTACAGACAGTGAGGGAAGTGGGGAAAAAAAACAGACGGTATGTTACCCCAAGATTTTTCACTGGCAAACCTCGATTTAAAAAGGCACACCTCCTCTCTAACAACATACATATACATGATGTGGTCCACACCTGTCGAGTAACGGTCAGCGCGTCTGGCCGCGAAACCAGGTGGCCCGGGTTCGAATCCCGGTTGGGGCAAGTTACCTGGTTGAGGTTTTTCCAGGGTTTTCCCTCAACCCAATACGAGCAAATGCTGGGTAACTTTCGGTGCTGGACCCCGGACTCATTTCACCGACATTATCACCTTCATTTCATTCAGACGCTAAATTTTGCGACGTCCATTGAGACATCATCTATACTAATAATAAATCTGTAGCCAAAATGTTTCCGGTAATTTTCAATTTTACAAAAATAATTGGTGTTAAAATGTATAATTAACCATCCTGAAACTGAAAATCGCTTTTTTGAAATTTTTGTTTGTATGTATGTCTGTCTGTCTGTCTGTATGTCTATCTGTCTGTCTGGATGTTTGTTACCTTTTCACACGATAATGGCTGAACTGATTTATATGAAAATTGGAATATAAATTAAGTTCGTTGTAACTTAGATTAGGCTATATGGCATTCAAAATGCTTTATTTAAAAGGGGGTTATAAAGGGAATTGAATTAAATAAATCGAAATATCTCCCTTATTATTCATTTTCGTGAAAAATGTTACATAACAAATTTTTTTTTAATTATTTCCGATAAGTTTTATTCCATACAAAATTTCGATAGGACTGATATTTAATGAGATAAATGAGTATTAAAATGTATATATAAACGCCATCTAAGGCGCTGTAATGAAGTAAAAAAACAAATGACTTCGTCTATAAGGTGCCTTGGATAACAACAAACGAAAGCTATTAAACATAGCCTACAGAGAATGTTTCTGTGTTTGTATGAAGTAATATCGATTAAAGGATATACAAGACTTTTAAAATAACTATATAATACATTTTCACCGCCACCTCAGATTATAGCGTTGTTGTACCTGCAATAAGTCCTATGTGCAAAAAATAAAATTTTTGAGTAGGAAGAAAAAACATATTTATTCATTACATGGAATGGTACATAGGAGATCGTGAATTCTTACATTTTCGAAAGAAAGAAATATAATTACATATCACTATACATGTTGTATCACTATTTAAGTTATTTGAAGGGTTCAGAATCATAATGGATTTTTTTTTATTTTAGTAGGTTATTTTACGACGCTTTATTAACATCTCAGGTTATTTAGCGTCTGAATGAGATGAAGGTGATAATGCCGGTGAAATGAGTCCGGGGTCAAGCACCTAAAGTTACCCAGCATTTGCTCATATTGGGTTGAGGGAATACCCCGGAAAAAACCTCAACCAGGTAACTTGCCCCGACCGGGAATCGAACCCGGGCCACCTGGTTTCGCGGCCAGACGCGCTAACCGTTACTCCACAGGTGTGGACACCATAATGGACCAAGCGCCATTTACTTAAGACGTAGAAAACAAGGGTTAAAATTAAGTTATTGCCATAATTCAATGGAAACATGTAGCAAGTAACATAAAGTATACACAATGATGTCAATCTTCATTAAACTATGGTTGCATGTAGGCCTAATAACAATTAAGAAACATGTTAAAGGAATTGTCATTGCACCAAATGAGTGATCTCTGGACCAAAATTATCGCATTTGAATTATTTAAATACAGTTTAAATTAAGTAACATATTAAACGATTTATCCTTCTATCAAACACGAATGTTCCCTGGATCAAATGTCCTATTTTAATTATGTAATTACTTTAAATTTATTTCTAACAAATGCAGCGGAGTGCACGGGTACGGCTAGTTTAAAATAATGTTAAAGCTTCAAAGTGTCTTACTTAATTATTAATAAAAAGTGCAACAACAAAAAAAAATGACACAGTCACTAAATTGACAACAATGGCCACCATAAGCTAGACATCACAGCTTTATATACTTGAAATACTACCGTCGTAAGCATTCCAGGGGTTGACTTATCAACAGTAATCTCACTAGACGTTTTGATTTATCTAGAGAAAATCAAAACTCGACTGGGATTTAATTGACTATTACACGATTAGAAGAAAGTATGTAAAGATTAGAAGTAACGAAGTACTCCAATACAATAAAATATTAATTGACTTACGAAAATACAACTGTCTTCAAATGTATTATTGTACCATCTCAACATTACAAATATTACGCTAGATGCATGCTAGATGGCAGTAGTAAGCAATGCCTTCTCGTCGAGAAGTTCTCGGTCTATTATACACGATGGCAATGTTACTAGTCAAGAAGGCTTTGTTGATTCAGTTTCATTTTTATTAAAATGCAACATTCCACTTCAATTATCCGAATCCTAGTAATCAACGTCACTTGACAGATGATTTTCAATAAATCTTAATATTAAACAATCTCTGATACGTGACTATCCATAATATCATATAGCAGAAGCTATAACGTAACCTAACTAATATACACAAGTGTTAGAAAAGTTTTAATTAACGACGATGAAATAAAAAATAAACATGAATAATTTTAAAAGGAATAATTATTGAATGCACAATTTTCAAATTTGAATGTGGTTGGTGGTTCAATCGATGTTATATTGGACGTGTGCGTAATAGAAGTGGAACTCGTTGATTTAGGCCTACATGGTGTATTCAACTTATTCAGGATTTCCGAATGGTGCTCTTCATTTATTTGTAAATCGGATTTCAGAAGATGCATAGGTATGATCAATGATTTTTATTAATTCTTGTTCTTGAATGCCAATGCGAGTCATATTTGAAACTGCTGTGCATCGACTGGAGTGGTGTGTACTTTTATATATATATATATATTTTTTTTTTTTGACGTCCAGACCAGCGCAGTTTCAAATGTTGCTAGGGACGCGATGAAATTAAACAAATGCTAGGGACGCGATAAAATTGTCCGATAAGCAGCCATGATTGGTCGAAATACGTCCTTTCGTACCGTTTTATTGGTCAAAAGTAGTATGACGTAGTAAGAGTGTAATAGTCACGTAAACGTGTCTAAATACACGTTGAATACAGTTCCAGTAGGCTGTGGTTTAGATTTACGAAATGTATAAACAAATTTTTACGGATCACATTTTTTCAGTGATGGTATACCATTTTTCACTAACGATATGTTTTCTGACCATAGAAACCAGTGGCGGCGCATACCGTCTCACTTACCTCAGATCTTGATACAGACCCTGGTGATGCCTTACTTTGACTATTGCGACGTTTTGTATAGTGATCTTAGTGTTGAATTGTCATTGAGGCTTCAGCGTGTTCATAATGCTTGTGTTCGTTTCATTTTTAACAGCCGTCGCTATGATCATGTCTCCGAGTATTTCCTTCAATTATCTTGGCTTCGTTTAAGGGAGAGACGTTCAGTTCATTCCCTCTGTTTGCTGTATCAGATTTTAAATAATTCCACACCTATTTACCTAGTTCCTCGCTTCACACTTTTAGCATCCCACCACAACCGTGATACACGTTCGCAGCATAACCATGTTCTATCAATTCCACTCCATCAAACATCTCTCTACTCTGCTTCCTTCACAATACACACAGCTCGTTCCTGGAATTCCTTGTCACAGGAAATCAGGAGCAGTCGGAGTCTAAAATCTTTTAAGTACACTCTACTTAGAAATGTCTTTAATGAACAGAACTAGACTCTTGCGGAAGTTTCTAAATAGTCTTAAATTACCAAGTTGTTATTTTTTTTCTCCTCTCTCTCTTCTTCTTTTTTTTCTCTTTTCTTTTTTTTTATTATCTTTATATATTACTTAATCATTTGTGTTTGTGTGCCATTTAGTAGGACTTTGCTAATCAACATTTTATGTCTTGTCACCCATATGTATTCTCCAATTAGTATATTAACTGAATAATATATCTCAAGTAAATTAATCGTCCAATTTGTCTCGGGCATTTTAGATCATATAAATTGTGTGTTTGTGTGTGTGTGTGTGTGTGTGTGTATTCCCCTTATGTTATGTAACTGATTTTGATTATGTGTAATTTTCTACTTTATTTTATATATTATGTAACTGATCTTGTCTATTGTAATTTCCTACTATATTTTATGTAATTCCTAAGTTATTCTCTTTTGTGTTGCTTTGTAATCAAATTTTGTATCTCATGTATTTGTATTATTGAAACCTGGTTGAGTGGAAGAGAAGGCCTCATGGCCTTAACTCTGCCAGGCAAAATAAACGTACTACTACTACCTCACTGGGAAATATCGGAATTGTATGGAACAGGGTAGAATGGTATAAAACAGAACGAAATGGCACAGAACAGAGTGGAGTAAAATGAAATAAGACGGAACAAAGAAGAGCAAGATGAATTTCCAGTGGGCGCGCGATAGCATCGGCAGCGGACCCCTCGGGCCGGCAACAGATGCATGAAATGCCCGGCTTATTAATTGATTCTCTGCTTGCCTTACCGTTACGTTCTGTTCAGAAGCAAATGATAGGAGCGATATCGTCGCTCAGTGCTCCACGGCAGATCTTGCAGCTGATAGAACACGATTCACTTCTGGGCGCACAACAAACCGAGAAAATGACTCTGCGTCATCTTGTGCGAAATCATGCGGCGATAACGTGACGGCATTTCAGTAATGTTTGGCAGCCATATGGTTAAACGAAAATAACACTCGTACGTTCGTAAGTCTACGGAGCTTTTTAAATCTCCGCCTCAATTTAGTTGTGTTATGGCTTAGCGTAGAATATAATCTACATATTCTCCATATAATCCAATGTTACACGTAATTACTTACTTACTTACAAACGGCTTTTAAGGAACCCGAAGGTTCATTGCCGCCCTCACATAAGCCCGCCAGCGGTCCCTATCCTGTGCAAGATTAATCCAGTCTATATCATCATACCCCACCTCCCTCAAATCCATTTTAATATTATCCTCCCATCTACGTCTCGGCCTCCCTAAAGGTCTTTTTCCCTCCGGTCTCCCAACTAACACTCTATATGCATTTCTGGATTCGCCCATACGTGCTACATACCCTGCCCATCTCAAACGTCTGGATTTAATGTTCCTAATTATGTCAGGTGAAGAATACAATGCGTGCAGTTCTGTGTTGTGTAACTTTCTCCATTCTCCTGTAACTTCATCCCGCTTAGCCCCAAATATTTTCCTAAGCACCTTATTCTCAAACACCCTGAACCTATGTTCCTCTCTCAGAGTGAGAGTCCAAGTTTTACAACCATACAGAAGAACCGGTAATATAACTGTTTTATAAATTCTAACTTTCAGATTTTTGGACAGCAGACTGGATGATAAGAGCTTCTCAACCGAATAATAACACGCATTTCCCATATTTATTCTGCGTTTAATTTCCTCCCGAGTGTCATTTATATTTGTTACTGTTGCTCCAAGATATTTGAATTTTTCCACCTCTTCGAAGGATAAATCTCCAATTTTTATATTTTCATTTCGTATAATATTCTGGTCACGATACATAATCATATACTTTGTCTTTTCGGGATTTACTTCCAAACCGATCGCTCTACTTGCTTCAAGTAAAATTTCCGTGTTTTCCCTAATCGTTTGTGTATTTTCTCCTAACATATTCACGTCATCCGCATAGACAAGAAGCTGATGTAACCCGTTCAATTCCAAACCCTGCCTGTTATCCTGAACTTTCCTAATGGCATATTCTAGCGCGAAGTTAAAAAGTAAAGGTGATAGTGCATCCCCCTGCTTTAGCCCGCAGTGAATTGGAAAAGCATCAGATAGAAACTGACCTACACGGACTCTGCTGTATGTTTCACTGAGACACATTTTAATTAATCGAACTAGTTTCTTGGGAATACCAAATTCAATAAGAATATCATATAATACTTCCCTCTTAACCGAGTCATATGCCTTTTTGAAATCTATTAATATACACGTAATATGAATATGAAATCGTGACATTTTCAAAATTCAGTACGTAGAAACAGAACTAACGAACTTCTTAGGAATTTTGGAACTCCGAGGACACTATTTCAGAATAGTAGACTACATTATTTGACACCACACTTCAACACTTTTCAACAATCGAACGCACCCACACAACAGGCAGCGAAGTTCGAGATGACGCCGAGATCTAGTAGGCTCTGAGGATGGTGTGAAGAAGAACCGAAACAGCTGTAAGCCGCACATGCTTACACAATTAACACGAGTAAGATCGCCATTTAATCAATTATTTACATTTTTTATTTCAGGACTAACGAAATTGTCGTCGGATTAAGCGTCATAAAAGCTCCAATGGACGAGTACGAATATCATCTTATTTATCTTAAGAGTTTATTCAGGTCGAAATTTAAGTTGTGCAGAAAAATTTTTCTTGGGCCACTCCATCTCAGACAGGGATCGTTTACGTGCCTGAACTGTACGATATAGACCTCTCAGCTTTATTCATTCATGTGAGGGATTTTAACGTCTTCATAAATGTTAGGCTACATTGACAATATTTATGCAGCAGCGGAATAAGTTGTAGGAAAATTGGAAGAAAGAAGCCATTTTATTATTGGAATAAAGCGGTAGAAAAATAAATTGCTATTATACAAAATAAATATTTTAATTGGTAAAACGTGAAAACCATAGAGGACAAAATGAGTACAAAGAAATGAAAAATTGAACCGAACAGTTCCGGAAGAAAAAGTCTAGAGGTGGGAAAAGAAGTCAGCGTCGCCGAATGTGCCGAAATTTTGTCCCGCAGGAGTTCTTTTACATGCCAGTAAATCTACGGACCAAATCATTCTACTTTTGACAAATAAAACGGTACAGAACAACGTGTTTCAATCACTCATGGCTGCTTATCCTACAATTTTATCACCTCTCTAGCATTTTTATCAACTCCCTAGCATTTCTTTGTTTTTATTACTTCCAAAGCATTTGTTTGTTTCTAGTTATATTAATTTGTAATACAGAATTTATCTGTAATATTGACACTTAATTTTTCTCCTAAAATATTAGGCTAAGTGTTATTTGTTTCTTTGTTTGCCAACATTGTACTTTCAATAATAAAATTGTACCTTTTAAAATGATTCATATTTATCCCAACATCCTTAAATGAAACTTTTCTATCATTTATCCTGTTTATATTATTTAGGTTATGTTATAGCTTCTATTGTATGAGATTATAGATAGTCACGTATCAGAGACTGTTTGATATATATTATAACTGAAGTGGAATGAAATTGCTTTAATAAAAATTAAACTGAATCAACAAAGACTTCTTGACTAGTAATCGTCCATAGAGTTCAATGAAGATTGTATAGTTGGCACAACTGGTAACAAGAGAACAACAGATCATAACACAATACTACCATCTAGCGGAATATTTGTAATGATGAGATGGTACAGTAATACAATTTCAAAACAGTTTAGTATTTTAGCAAGTCTATTAATATGTTTTGTATTAGAGTACTTTATTTCTTCTATTCTCTATTTATTTTCATCTAATCGTGTAATAGTCAATTAAATCCAACTCGAGTTTTAATTTTCTCTAGATAAATCAAAACCTCTAGTGAGTTTACTGTAGACTATTACACTTTTACTACGTCACACTACTTTCGACCAATAAAACGGTACGAAAGGACGTCTTTCAATCAATCATGGCTGCTTATCGCACAATTTTATCGCGTCCCTAGCATTTGTTTATTTTTATCACTATCCTAGCATTTCTTTCTTTGTTTGCCAACATTTCAAACTGCACTGGTCTGGACGTCAAAAAACAGAAAATTACAAACCACTCCAGTCAATGCACAGCACTTTCAAATATGACTCGCATTGGCATTCAAGAACAAGAATTAATAAAGATCACTGGTCATATATGAAGAGCACCATTCGGAAATCCTGAATAAGTTGAGGGATATACCATGTACATCAACGAGTTCACTTCTTTTACGCACACGTCCAATATAACATCAACTGAACCACCAACCACTAAAACATTCAAATTTGAAAATTGTACTTTCAATAATTGTTTCTTTTAAAATTATTCATATTTATTTTTTATCGATCTGGTTGGCAAGTTGGTATAGCGCTGACCTTCTATGCTCAAGGTTGCGGGTTCGATCCCGGGCCAGGTCGATGGCATTTAAGTGTGCTTAAATGCGACAGGCTCATGTCAGTATATTTACTGGCATGTAAAAGAACTCCTGCGGGACAAAATTCCGGCACATCCGGCGACGCTGATATAACCTCTGTAGTTGCGAGCGTCGTTAAATAAAACAATATTATTATCATTTATTTTTTATTTCATCATCGTTAATTAAAACGTTTCTTGTTTATTTCATCATCCCTAATTAAAACTTTTCTAACATTTGTTTATATTATTTAGGTTATGTTTGTTATACATAGCTTCTGCTATATGATATTATGGATAGTCACGTATAAGAGATTGTTTAATACTAAGATGTATTGAAAATCATCTGTCAAGTGATGTTGATTACTGTGATCCGGATGATTGAAGTGGAATGCAAATGTTTTAATAAAATCAACAAAGCCTTCTTGACTAGTAACAGTCCACAGAGTTCAATGACGATTCCATAGTTGGCACAGCTGATACCGGTAACAAGAAAACATAATCATAAAACACTACTGCCATCTAGCGTAATGTTGAGATGGTACAATAATACATTTGAAGACAGTTGTATTTTCGTAAGCCAATTAATATTTTAATGTATTGGAGTACTTTGTTACTTCTAATCTTTATATACTTTCTTCTAATCGTGTAATAGTCAATTAAAGCCCACTCGAGTTTTGATTTTCTCTAGATAAATCAAAACCTCTAGTGAGATTACTGTTGATAAAACAGTAATAGCAGAAGAATATGTGAATCTCTTTCTCTACTAGAAAATTTAAGGGGAGAGGATGGTATTTTTTTTAACTTTTATCCTATTTGGTGTAAATTATTAATTTTTTGTATGTAGAGAGCTCATAGCTGTAACAATATAAATGTTTTGAAAAAAAAAATATTTGGGGGCCCAAATTTGAAAAAATATATATATATACCCAATGCAGGATTGTACTAAAACCGATATATCTAAACCGTTTTTAAAGATAGTTTCAAACAGTTTTTGCAATGTATTTGCAAAAGTATGTTCTACAAACTGTCTGTAACAGAATTTTGATATTATTCCCTACCGTTGTAAAATAAACAATTAAAATTTAGTAACAATTTTCTGATTTCCTTTCTTACAAACAAACGGACGTATTTTTTAAATGAAATCAATTAACAAAATTCTGTTACAGAGAAAAGTTTCCTAATAGTCTAAATAATGTGTGTTCTAAAGTTCATGCATGTATCTTTAATAGTTCAGAAATTATATTCATTTTGTCTGGCAATGTAGTAAAAAAAAATGAAGTTACTGGAAACCGATAAAAGCGGGCGTGTGATTTAAAAATCCATAGCGTAGGAAGTTTAAAAATGACGTCTCAACATCCGTTAAGGGCACAAATACCCACAAAATGTTATGCAATGCATTCCACACTTATCAAAGGGTATATTTTAAAGAATTTTTTTTTTGAAAATTTAATTTACCGGAAACAATAATAAAAGTGAGCGAGTGATTTAAAAATCCATAACGCAGGAAGTTTAAAAATGGCGATCCACACATATCACAGAGTATTTTAAATAATATACAAGGTGTAACAACTTTAATGTTTAGAATTTCTGGAACATGTTCCCTGACACGTTCTACGTTGATTAAACCTAACATACCTATATCCGAAATTGAGAGGTTACAGAGATAACAGAGCTGGAAAAAATAGAACTTCTTGCAGCTCCAAGCATTATACCGTTTATAAAAGGACTATTTTATGGCATTACTAAGTGGAGATACATAAGAAACATTTGAAAAGCAGTGAATGAAGGAAATTTTACTTTTAAGAGAAATTAAATTAAAATTGTTTAGGTTGCTAAGGAAACGAAACAGACAACAGTTTAAAATAACAGTAGTGAGAAAAATAAACCGTATTGTGACTAGTCTTTTTATTGAGTTTTGACCATTAAAACACGCCTTTTGTGTACACACATCAGGAATACGCCGACATAGTTCATGTGTATGGACTGTGTGATGGTAATGCAACAGCAGCTGTTTTGGCATATCAAGCACGGTTCCCAAATCGTAGGATTCCTAGTGCACAGGTATTTTCACGTGCCTATTGGCAAATTTCAAGAAGTACAGTGTTTGGAATCTTAAGGACATTTTTTTTTCAACTTTGCACTGCTTCTTTCATACTCACAAATAGTTGATATTAAAATGTAATATGGTAATAATAAAAATAATGACATAGACATGTAATTTTCGGAAATTGGTGTTACTTCTTTCAGTATTCAGCGATAAAATTAAACTCAAAAATTTAACTTTGGGGTACAAATAATCCAAACCTACAGAACTTTGGATATAGGTATTGTGACAGCGACGTGAGATTCGAACTCACGACCAGCGTCCCGCAAGAGAGAAGATCGCGCGGAGCACTTTGGGACGGCGCGCGGCGAGAGAGTGGAGAGGGAGTTTGCGCGCGCATCTTCTGCTTGCCTAGAGAGGCCGAGAAATCCGTCGAAGTGGAAGACTCGCGAATTCGAACTTTCGAGGCTACGTCGCTGTGGTTATAAATTACGGTCGCGAAGGAACGACAGTAGTTTTCAGTTGATTAGTCAGCCAGTCAGTGAGAAAGCCAGAGCAAGCAAGCCAGTCTTGTGTACCGGAGTTCGACTCGAGTGTGCGTCCGCAACTGCGTCAGCATCCGAAGGCCTGAGTTCGAGTGCAGCGGACCGCAATTGGAGGGACCTGAGTTCGAGTGCAGTGGACCGCAGTTGGAGGGACCTGAGTTCGAGTACAGTGAACTGTCTCTGAAGGTCTGTGGTTCGAGATACTGTGAACTCGAGTGACTGAGATAAAAGAACTGTGAACTGAGAACTGATAGTTCTGATTTGTAAATAGTGCTTTGTAAATATTAGTTAAGACTAACAGTTCATTGTTGTTCGTAATAGTCCAAGTAAATTGTCATTGCCGTCAGTGGAGTGCTATAACGAATACTGTGTTGAGCGAAAATTCTATTGTTGACGAGAGCGTTTAAGGTGAATTGTAGAAAGGAATTATTGTTGTGACGAATAAATTACCTTGTTGTTACTAATAAAATTCACAGTATGTTAGGTTTAATCGACGTAGAACGTGTCAGGGAACATGTTCCAGAAATTCTAAACATTAAAGTTGTTACACCCTGTATATATATTTTTAAATTTAGTCATTTTCATCAAAAATACCATCCTCTCCACTTTGGACTATAGTAGAGCCCTCGTCGTGTCTCCTACCCCCGTCAACTCTTCTAGCTTCTCCCCAAGTTCTTCTTACTGTCTCCTTCTCACATACACACCTTCAGTTTAAGTCGCTGGTCGATTATGAATTGATTGTTGAGGAGGACTGGAGTATACAAAGGAAGTTCACCGAGGACAGCATTTGAAAGCCGAACGCAGACGTATTGGATCGGCGGTAGCCACATAGGTTCCACGGTGTTTGATATGTTTCTGCGAACCGCTGCGAGCTATGTCTTAATAAGTTTCGGGTGGTGATCCCAAGTTGACACCTCGCTTCAGGAAAATTGATTTAAGTTTACCGAATGACTTTATATTTAGTCTCTCATTAAAATTGAGCTCTGTCATGGAGAAAATTACTTAGACAAAGTTACTGACCACTGTGAAAGGCGATGTTCTAATTAAATTTATAATACAACTCAGAGAGATTGACACATTAATTAAACGAGGTTGACGGGTAGACCAAGGTCAGATGTGTCCAATCCCCATCATAACGTTAATTTCCTTAATTAAACTTTAAAATGTAGCAAAAACGTACTTCACACCGGGGAATAAAACACCACTTCATAAACGAGCTTGATATTAATCGATTCTCACACCATGCAACCAGAGTAAACAAACATCTTGTTCACTGTCTTAAAAGCGGATGCATTACACGTTTGAAGTAATTGAAGTGGAGTCTTAATTGAGGTGTGTAACTCAAAAATTATTTGGATACAAAGGGCCGTTTCCAGGAACGTTACTTCAACTTCACTTTCACTTACATCCGATTTCAGTAGGTATAAAACGCAGAATTTGAATTCAGAAACACAACTTAATTTGCACTTTAGTCGTAACTTAGTCAAAAAGCTAGTAAGATTCAAGACACGTGAAGACCAACTTTATGCCTCACTTAGTGTTACATTTAGTCTTAACAACAACTAATGAGACATTTTCTTTACTACGATAAAGTTAAGTTTAAGAGCTAAAATGTATCTAGAAGACAGCAATTAAAAAAAATCATGGATTATGCTTTCTGTGCCGTATTTTTTGGTTCTTCATTCTCAAGTTTTGCCTATGTAATTATAATAACCACAATCTTATCGCCAGTGTTGCTAGTTTATCCAGCTATAAAGTGCATTTAAAGTTTCTAATTACTGTTTTATTATTACTACTAGCCTTACCCGTGCGCTCCGCTGCACTTGTTAGAAATAAATATAAAGTAATTACATAATTAAAATAGGACATCTGGTCCAGGAACATTCGTGTTTGACAGAAGGATAAATCGTTTAATATGTTACTTAATTTAAATTGTATTTAAATAATTCAAATGCGATAATTTTGGTCCAGAGAGCACTCATTTTGTGCAATGACAATTCCTTTAACATGTTTCTTATTTGTTATTACATGCAACCATAGTTTAATGAAGATTGACATATCATTTAGTTTTAATGTGTAAACTTTATATTACTTGCTATATGTTTCCATTGAATTATGGTAATAACTTAATTTTAACCATTGTTTTCTACGTCTTCAGTAAATGGCGCTTGGCCCACTATGATTCTGAGCGCTTCAAATAACTTAAACAGTGATACAGCATATATAATGATATGTAATTATATTTCTTTCTTTCGAAAATGTAAGAATTCACGATCTTCTATGTACCATTGCTATGGAATGAATATATGTGTTTTTTCTTCCTACTCACAAATTTTATATTTTGCACATAGGAGTTACTGCAGGAACAACAACGCTATAACCTGAGGTAGCGGTTAAAATGTATTGTATTGTTATTTTAAAAGTCTTATATATCCTTAAATATCAGTCCTATCAAAATTTTGCATAGAATAAAACTTATCGGAAATCAATTTTAAAGAAACGTTTGTTATGTTACATATTTCACAAAAATCAATAGTAACCGTGATATTTCGATTTATTTAATTCAGGCCCCGTTATAACACCCC
The DNA here is from genome assembly GCF_040183065.1 of Periplaneta americana. Classification (NCBI taxonomy): domain Eukaryota; kingdom Metazoa; phylum Arthropoda; class Insecta; order Blattodea; family Blattidae; genus Periplaneta; species Periplaneta americana. Next base: position 10,513,800 of record NC_091126.1, on the reverse strand, counting down.
TTTTAAATAACGTATTTTGAATGTCATATAGCCTAAAATAACGTATTTTGAATGTCATATAGCCTAAAATCTAATATACAACGAACTTAATTTATATTCCACTTTTCATCGAAATCCGTTCAGCCATTATTGCGTGGAAAGGTAACAAACATCCAGACAGACAGACAGACAGACAAACAAAAATTAAAAACAAAAGCGATTTTCGGTTTCAGGATGGTTAATTATACATGTTAACATTAATTATTTTAGGAAAATCGAAAATTACCAGAAAAATATTTGCTACAGATTTATTATTAGTATAGGTTATTATTATTATTATTATTATTATTATTATTATTATTATTATTATTATTATTATTATTATTATTACCATCATCGTATGAAAATGAATGGGAGGATTTGATTTTTTTTTAAATTGGTGTAACTTACAAATATTTATAGAAAATAAGATAGAATAGTTTAAAAAATACTTTATCTAAATTAGATTATGCTTTTTAATATTAGAATAAAAGTTACTTATAACCTTATTCAATATATTTGAGGTTAAGATTGAAATTAAATTTTAATGTACGTAACATCACTATTACTTACATTTTTGTGACTTTAAATTTCGTGCAATTTCTTATACTTTTGCGAAACCTAAACAAAATCTGATTTGTTTTTTCACTTCTTTATATTTGTAAGCAAGTTCTTTGATGTAGGCCTACAACTACATCTGCGGTTCCTTCCATTTCATTGAGTGAGTTGAGACTAAGAGCTTTGCAACGATATGTAGCCAGCACTGAATTAATGACTTTCGAACTTTCCGCGTGGAGCAGTTCTGAGCTGGAATCGCTACGTCATTATACGATGACGTCGACCACCAAGTTCACCGGCTCTTTAGTCAAGGGAAAAATAAGTATTGTAGCTGAATATGTATCCGGCACTTTACTTTCTATAACCTTAATTCTGACTTCAACTCATGATGAAAGGGAGTTGAAATGACGTCCTTTTAAGTAATTTTGAGAAAAAGAGAAAAATTATTAGCAGTGGCTCTACTGTTCAAAAGCGAGACACTCGTACACTGTCACTGCGCAAGCATTTCAGATTAAGATAGACAATGCAAGATTTTTGCATAATGGTATTCATTCATTCATTCATTCACTCACCTACTTACTCATCTGTCTGTCTGTCTGCCTATCTGTCTGTCTGCCTATCTATCTATCTATCTATCTATCTATCTATCTATCTATCTATCTATCTATCTATCTATCTATCTATCTATCTATCTATCTATCTATCTATCTATCTATCTATCTATCTATCTATCTATCTATATCTATCCATCCATCCATCTATCTATCTATCTATCTATATCTATCCATCCATCCATCTATCTATCTATCTATCTATCTATCTATCTATCTATCTATCTATCTATCTATCTATCTATCTATCTATCTATCTATCTATCTATCTATCTATCTATCTATCTATCTATCTATCTATCTATCTATCTATCTATCTATCTATCTATCTATCTATCTATCTATCTATCTATCTATCTATCTATCTATCTATCTATCTATCTATCTATCTATCTATCTATCTATCTATCTATCTATCTATCTATCTATCTATCTATCTATCTATCTATCTATCTATCTATCTATCTATCTATCTATCTATCTATCTATCTATCTATCTATCTATCTATCTATCTATCTATCTATCTATCTATCTATCTATCTATCTATCTATCTATCTATCTATCTATCTATCTATCTATCTATCTATCTATCTATCTATCTATCTATCTATCTATCTATCTATCTATCTATCTATCTATCTATCTATCTATCTATCTATCTATCTATCTATCTATCTATCTATCTATCTATCTATCTATCTATCTATCTATCTATCTATCTATCTATCTATCTATCTATCTATCTATCTATCTATCTATCTATCTATCTATCTATCTATCTATCTATCTATCTATCTATCTATCTATCTATCTATCTATCTATCTATCTATCTATCTATCTATCTATCTATCTATCTATCTATCTATCTATCTATCTATCTATCTATCTATCTATCTATCTATCTATCTATCTATCTATCTATCTATCTATCTATCTATCTATCTATCTATCTATCTATCTATCTATCTATCTATCTATCTATCTATCTATCTATCTATCTATCTATCTATCTATCTATCTATCTATCTATCTATCTATCTATCTATCTATCTATCTATCTATCTATCTATCTATCTATCTATCTATCTATCTATCTATCTATCTATCTATCTATCTATCTATCTATCTATTCTGGTGTCGTTAAAACCATCAGGCCTTCTCTTCCATAACACCAGGAATACAAAACGTTTAGAGACAATCACATTTTTGAGCTACCTATCGGCTCCAAAATCAGGGAAAACAGGCAAAAGCGGATGTCTGACTGTTGAATACATTGTGTGGTCAGTCTTGTGTATGGGAATACTGGCACTGCTGAAGATGGAGATGGACATCGTAGGATCAGCTCGTGCGATTTTTGGCCTGCTCGGTGCTGTAACTCACATCGCACCCGCCGCGGGCTGCGCAGGCTCGTTACCAGGTCCGGGTACGGGTACGCGTGTGACTTATGGCCAAGCGCGCTCGAGCCGCGACACAATCTCCCATTGTCCACAATGACCGAATTAACATAATTGTTCGTATTAATTTGACACGTGCATTTCAGAATATCTGTAGAGTTCGGGTTAAGGGCCGAATTCACAGTGAACGCTTATGAACGAGGGCTGCTTATATCAGTGCTCGAGCTCATTTCCAATTCGCAAATGAGGACTCATTCTAATAAGTGAGCTAGGATGCCCACTTAAGTGTTGCTCATATTGATTTCTGAGTAGACTAGTTTCTCTTCATAAAATGATAATGGAAAACAATAATGACTTCGCACAATATGTTGGGTTTTATGCTGGCCATATGCTGCGCAAAGAGAAAATGATATATCAAGGATATGTAGAATCCCTTAGACTTACTGTATTCGAATGATGAACGGATTTTCAAAAAGCGTTTTCGTTTCAACAAATGCATTGTTGTGAACGTTTAGTGTCATTAAGAACACAGCAAGTAACAAAAATAATTTTGCCAATTTCTCCCCTTACGAACACTATTATTGTTCTGAAGTTCTAAGGAACTTCGTCTTTTCAGGTGAGTATTTACGATTCTTGTTTCTATTAGCACTAGACTTCAAGATTTTATAATGTGAGATTTTTACCAACTATTTAGGTCTATTTATTTAAATGAATCATTTTCTCAATTGGCATTGAATTCCAACAAGTTTTCTCCAACATATCTTTGTTTGTTTTCTGATACATCTTTGTATCTGAATACCAAATCCTGCAGATGAAATCTTTCTTTGTCTGTGAAATGCTTCCCTTTACACAAACATTTAGGTTAAAACAACAGGCTGTAATAATATTAGTTACAAATGAGGGGTTCGGGAGTAAAACATTTTAAGTGATGTTTTAGTGTTTTGAAGGTATTAGCACAGTGTAATAGATACAGTCGCGCAACTCATACGTATAAAATATGCCAACATTTGACAGCTGGCGCGACAGTAGCCCTCTAGCGGCAGGCAAGTTAAAAGTGTGAACACGACATATGATAACACATCAGAAAACGGGTTTTGCGTAATTTACTTTATATTTTTATGCTATACAGTAAGTGTATATGGTTCTTATTAATTTTACTTTAGAATCCTAGAAGAATTTCACACGCAGTTAATCTACAAGTTTCAGAAGCTGGGAATAAACGTAATTCTTTCTGCTCCTTACAACTGAATCATGGCCGTGATCACGTATCATGGTTTGAAATAATATAATTGTTTGTACGTGGAAGGTTAATTCAATTCATTCCTAAATATATTTATGAATCATTGGAACTCTATGGGTCGATTTCTAAAACACGGATTAAATCGTGGTTCCAAACCTCGGCTTTTAAACCGCGATCGAGGTCTGAATCCTTATGCGATTTCTAAAACGAAGTCGAGACGCGGCTTGAGAAGAAACCGAAGTTCGTGGGTTTTACATATGGCAACGCTGCTTAGAATCGATTTTTATTTGTGTAAACAGTCGATATTAGAAAGAAATGAACATCAGGATTAATATTTTTATTGAATTGCATAAGTCACATTCTTTTGTTTTCAGCTAAGGTATTGTTATATTTACTATTTTACAGAATATGTGTGCTTTTAAGATACTAGCATTACTTGGTATTTAATAGGGAACGGATTTTTAGGTACCAGAAAGATATTGACCAAATCATTAGCACAAGTCGAATGTTTATGTTGTAATTTATCATTTGTTCATAACTACTACCAACATTAACTACCTGAAAACCGGTTCCAAGGAATTAATAACCTAAATATAAACTGAATTAAAATTTCAATTGAAACTAAAATGTAGTATGGTTCTATTTTCACATAGGCCTATAATAGGCCCCAGTAGCATAAAAACTTAAAATAAGAAGACAAAATCATGTTTGCTTCATATTCTTGTAGGTCCACATCATTTTCGATATTAAGTAAAATATCCAAAACTACTGTAAAGACTAAGAATTAAGTTATATCGTCTTATTGACGTAAAGGTATAACTAATATAAAATATTACCGTATATCTTACTTCCCTCAAAGCAACAAGAAGGTGTAAAAAAATTGTCAGCCTGCCGCTTTTTGCATTTATTTGCAGATAATTATTTAGCATTCTTGCTAAATTTTGCGGTGATTCCTTCGAAAATCGAAATATTCGCCTGAAATTATAGTCGTTATATAGTTACAAATGATTATTTCTGTCTCTCATCAATCTAATCTGGGGATTTAATACTCGTAGATACAAATTTAATCATCCAGCTGATCTATTACCTCCATCTTGCATACATGAAGCCGTGGTTTTAAACCTACCCCAGGCGTGGTCTCTGCTTTAGACCATGGTTTCGAGCCATGGCTCTGAAAAAAGAAAAAGACCTCGTTTTATAAATTCAAACGCTGTTTAAAACCATGGCCGTGGTCTAGACCTCGTTTTAGAAATCGACCCTATATTTCCTGTGAGAAGAGTCAAAATTAGTAGCTTCAAAATTGTAGGGCATATCTCGTAGGGTACATCGCGTGGTGAACTCCTCTCCCTATTTCCTGAGAAATTAACTATTTTTCAAACCGCAAATCGGGGCAAACTCGGCCGCTGAGGTAAACTTGAAAATAAAAAAGAGGAGGATTTAAATCTTAATATGACAGACATTGATTTATGAAGTTCATTATTTTTCCATTTCTTAAGAACCGGTATTTCCTTTATTATTTTAAGTCACAAATAGTGCTGATATTATGGTTTAAATTTTTATGGCAAGTTTAGTATTAGGCCTACATTACATTTCCAGTTTTCACACATAAGCTTAATTTTAACTTATCCTACCTATATAATACGTAATTTACATGCACTTACTGTTAATATGACGTAGGCGAGAACAAATAATTGAACACACAATTTTGTTGAAAAAATTGTAACTTCAATTAACTCAGAAAATGTAGGCCTAATTTTATTTTCAGAGCAGAAGTGGTGTAAGTCAAAAATGGGTAATGAGGGTTAAAGTAAACATTCTGTAAAATACAGCGCAAAGTAGCAGTTAATATTGAATTTATTTAAACTATTAGTAGTCGGTGAATAGCACGAAGGATATATTAATTGCTACTTTGCGCTGTATTTTACAGAATTTTTACTCTAAACCTCATTACCTAATTTCGACTTACACCACTTCTGCTCTGAACGGCTCAAACAATCACTGGGAATGTAAAATCAACACCAATAACAGTCTTGCAAATTATTACAGAAAAGATTGCTTTTTATATTAAGTTTAAAAAGACTCTTTTATTTCTTGAGAACTTAATACGTCTGCCACACGAATCTACACCAACACATCAGAAATTTATCGACACAGTCTGGATTTATTCAAGAAGTGAATATTTTGCAAAAGGATTACAACACTCCATAAATTCTTGAAAAATTAACACCATGATCCTTACTTGAATGCAATACAACATTCAACTTTTGAAAAATATAAAGAAAAAAAACACGAAAACAAAAATTATGGAATTACTTGCATTAAAAACTGTAGATACATTACTCAAAATCGGAATGGTTACACATTTACACAATATATGATTTCTGCAAAAAAATAATATACTGTAGCAGGTATTTACTTTGTTTTTATTTAAACTCTCCTTCCTGACATACAAATAGGTAACTGATAACTAATAAATGTTTTATAGAACACAATACGTAGGCTACCTACAACGTGGATTATTGGTTATGACTGAGTTATGATTTTCTCTTGATCTTTAGGGAATCTGAAGAACGACAAATTCGGAGATTTAAACTTGTTGTTACTGCAACTTTCGTCATTGCACACATTGCCTTTATTCCGACGCATGATTAAAACGTTATTATAACATCTCGCATCCCTTTAAAGCACGTGCTGGCTGTATCAACCCTATGACCAGTGCCTTGCCTGCCCCTTGGGCGCTAGTGTCGCGAACGTTGGCAAAAAAAGTGTTGAAGTTGCACGACTGTATGTATTAGACTGTGGTATTAGGTAGGTAAACATTTATACATGGAACAGTGTGTATAGTTTCCAGGAAAGTAAAATCTGTATATTTCTGCCATCTGTTGAGATGTTGGAAAATTAACTACTGCATTAGACGCAGAAGTAAGATATCATATTATACGCTACATATCTCATTTTTGACCAAAATGTCAGTTACCATGTCGAGGCCTCAAACATGAACTCAATACTGTACTAATAGAAACTGATCCATACTGTGCTTGTCCAGTAACATAAACTGATCTCATAGAGTATAATGCTGCCATATAATCATACTACTATAAGTGTCACTCATTGCGTGTGTATCTTTCATAACTGTTCCTTATGAAATAGAAACAGATATGAGTCATTTACTTATCATTTATAACTTAAGGATTTCATTCATTTCAAATGTTTACTAAGAATTTGGCCCATATCCAAGCTTTTTCTTTGTTATATACAGGCGAACTACCTTGCTATTAGAATACGCTTGCATTTGTGTTGAAAATATATTAACGAAATTAACAGCAATGGAAAGGGGGAGATAGAAGCAGAAATAATTAAAAGGTAGGCGATCGAAACCTATAGTCATGAGTCATGTTTTAATTATTTTCTCGAATAAGAGAAATATATAAATGAAATAAGCAGGGCAGTATCTCTTCAGGTCTCTAAACTTCGGGAAAATAAATTAACATATGCAAACTTTTATTTCCTGTAAGATTTGTATAACTTAAAATTTATAGATGGAATTAAAACCAAGAAAACTACAGGCAGTGTCCATACGTTTTACACATCTGGTACAGAGTGTCTTTCGTGTTTAATGCAGAGATCGAAAGAAAAACACTCGTCGTTTACTTGTCACTTATTTGTTACACGTAATTTACACCGCATAGCCAACTAATATTTTTCAACGAGGCGTAATAAATTATTTTCATGGAAGTAAAATTAATAAGTTACATACTGTACTATGTGCTTGAAGACGCTGTGTTGCTGAGTTTTCAATTATCGAACTACAAAAAAATGTACATTTTGCGCAGTTCTTATTTCCAAGTTTTGTGGAAATAAAATCAAGTTCGTCTTACTTGTTATGCAAAGGTATTCCTGCGTACAACATGCCATCAATATTTATTATTAAGGGAACCGGGAACCTCCTGTCTTAACACATGTTAAATTAGTGATATTTACTGCACCTTTTCTCTAAAACTGTTTGTGGTAGAATAATGAGACTTTTATAGCTTATTTCTGACACTCTTATAAGTAATCTGAAGGAAGGTGTTTCAAAAATAATATTTTACAAATTTATGAATTTTTTTTCTGAATCTGTAAATTTTTACCTCATTTTTTGCTATATCTTTCAATAAATCTGCTTTAAAAACCGTAATTTTTTTAATCCCCAGCGTTAATTAATGCTACAATACCAACTAAATAAACACAGAAATTTTGAAATAAATCTAATTAGAAACTGAGGTGAGTTACACTTTATAGAGAAAAATGCAAACTTATGGAAAATGGCTGCCAAAGTTATTAGAACACCCCAGTTGCATAATCCTCATCTTAGATAAAAAAAATTAATTATTATAATAATTAAATTGCATATGTTAGGTCAGCTGCAACAGTGTTCATGAGTAGGATAGTTATATACAATAGAAGTAATTTAATAGAGTTATATGAACACTTTTTAATGATTGAATAAAATTAATAAAATCGGTTAAAAACCAGACATGTTTCGGAGGAATGCTCCTCCATCTTCAGTGGTAGTACCACGACGCTGGTATGGATGTTCTTTAAGCTACGTTACGCGGTCGAACATCCATACCAGCGTCGTGGTACTACCACTGAAGATGGAGGAGCATTCCTCCGAAACATGTCTGGTTTTTAACCGATTTTATTAATTTTATTCAATCATTAAAAAGTGTTCATATAACTGTATTAAATTACTTCTATTGTATATAACTATAATAATAATAATAATAATAATAATAATAATCCGCATAAATGATATACCGTTGGAAAGGCGATTTTTAGGAGAATATAAATCAATTAAAAAACATACATTGAAATTTTGAGCATATTACAGGGTCTCGGTCCCCTTTACAGAATCTTACTTATAAATTTTGTCTTTTCTCTTTTAATATCAGTCTCTGTAAACAGAACTTCTTCGGTCAGCGGATAAAGGAAAATAAACGAAGTCAGCATTATATACCAATACACAATTACCACATTGATATAAGGAGTTCAGGAAAAAATATACCAGTGGCAATTGTGGGAAACATAATAACAAAGTACACACGATGAAAATTGTCGGCACTCTTTGATGACTAGTAAACTCGGATCTGTATCAGTAGCTAAGCAACACTCGGAAACACTGTGTGGTGTCGACTTATACTGGGTGTTCATTTCAAAGTGTGTCATGACGTCACTCTTGTGTCAGCGATTTGAAGCGAGTCTCAGCTTTTATGTCAGAGAAGTTGCCTATTAATCAAGGAGTTCAATCTGAACTTGAGAACGCGTACGATATAACTTGAACATCGTAGCAACAGATGGCGGTCTGTAAAGTCTCTTTGCTATCATAACCTCTTTCCAACTGTTTTGCGCGGCCAAGTCGTACGCAGGGTATTTGTTATCATCGGTTGCGTACCGCAACATTCCACAACACAAATCAAATGTTCTGTGTCCATGTTGACCGTCCAAGGTAATGTCAACAAATACGTAAGTAATCGTCTTAACCCTCTCGCCATATCCCGACAGTAAGAAAAAAAACTCACCTCAGTACGTGTTTCCAAACAGTTCACATTCCTGCCACTACCGGCGTTACCGTACGTATCGGTACGTACTCTTCAGAATGAACGCCATACTTGCTAGGCAACTTCTCTGGCACATAGATAATACGTCTTTGCGTAAGTGTAGGAAGATTGAATTCTCTAGGCTCATCGGCTAGCTACATGACGGCATACGGCGAGCCATGACACACTTTGAACTGAACACGCAGTAGTTTCAAAGGTTAGAAGAAATGAAGACCTGTAATGCATGCTGGTAGCCCGTGATTTGGAGTAACAATTTAACATTTTGTTGAATGATTTCAGCAAGTTTTGAATCGATTCCTTTTTTATTTATGAAATAAATTAAGCATTTTCACGCGTAACTTACCAACCCTCCCTGTCACATGTCGTGTGTTGGGAATTTAAACGTTTGCTTTTGTGTTGTTTGTTTGACTTACCGATAAGAAACACGGCACGGGGACCTAAATTCTGTCTCCGGTAGGTGAAGCAAGTTCTGTGATGAACAAAGTACCTTCGGGAAGGAATCCCGCAAATCCCAACGCCGACGATAAGTACAGTCCCTAGTTAAGTGACGTGACTAACAGCGAAGAAATCTAAAAATGCATTTCCGCACTCTGTAGCCGAAGGCGCAAAGGCGTCCCTCACATTCGTAAGTGAATAAAGTATTTGCAGATGAGAGTTGGGCAACTATGCTGCCGGAGCCCACGCGTCGCTCTCTCGCTCTCTCGCTCTCTCCTTGTTCATCAATTATTCCCACACGACAGCGAACAAGTAATTGTTTCGCGAAGTAATAGCCAATTACACGAGTAACTCCCATTGCAGCGTCTTTGTATCCGACGCGACTTTACGATCGGTCCTAAATATGTCAACTCGTATGTCATTTTGTGTTGCACGAGGACGGCAAGATCGACACATACTCGAGGTTGCATGCAGAGAGATGACACCAATCTTTGATGCGAGGATAACTGCTGCGGATTCTGACCAATAAGATAAAATTTGTTCATATTTATTGAAATTGCAAGCTTCAATGTGCATTTTATTCATAAACTATGCGAAAGGGCTTGACGAAGTAAATAGGCAGTTATTACGGGAAATTATTTCGAGAGAATAATCTTGCAGAAATTAATATTGTTTACCATTTCAATCTCAATTTCGGACACATTCAATTGTATTCGAGAAAAGTAATTACAGTTTCGAAAATAGTAATATAAGGTTAGGAGGATGTAAAATTAATTTCAGAAAAGATAAATCTAACTTCGGAAAGCTTTATTAATATTATTTAATTATTTTACTTTATTTAGAATAATTCTAAGATCAGGTCTTTCACTGCAAACCCACCATTCTCCAATATCTTCTATTTTACGCCTTCCTCTTAGTCTCCGCGTGTGACTCATGTATTATATTATATCTTAGTGTTGTTTTATTATCTGCTGTTTTCTTCTGCCTCGAATATGAAGACTCCACTGCAAGAATGATGGATGTCACTTTCTTGTCGAAAATGAACCAAGATTGTCAATGCATAGCTTAAGACATATAGAATGTACATAGAGAGTTATATGGCATTAACACTGATAGTCATTGTCCGGTAATGATCGCAAAATCACAGTTAAGCTTTGAGCGCTAAGCATTTCAAACTTTCAATTGCTTCTCCTGCAAAATGTATTCCAAATGACATCCATCATTCTTGCAGTGGACTCTTCATATATCTTCCGTTGACGATTCTGAATAATACTGTAGGTACGAAATTAGACGAACTTGCACTAAATTAATATAATTTATGATGATCACAACAATTTTATTTTTGTTGCCATGAAAATCAATATTGTCAATAAATGTTATTCATTGAATGGCTAAGTAGCTACAATATTTCTGTTCTCTGGAGAGACTATGGACAATCAATTTCATTTTCACATGTATATAATGAAATTATATAGGCTTATATATGTATATATATATATATATATATATATATATATATATATATGTACACACGTGTGTATTTCTGTGTTGTTATAAAAAATTATAAAAGTCCACAAATCGTAAATTGACTTCATTCTTTTCTGAGTTTTTTTATTATTTCCAATATTGAATTTACATTTTTCTAAATTAAGTTTAGCTTTTCAGAAATTCAATTCATTTTTTTAATTATGAATTAACCATTTCCGAAATTGAGGTCAGATTTCCGAAAGTGAGATCAGGTTTTCCGAAACTTAGTTTGGAATGGTATAGTATGTCGTCGAGAGACATGTACAAAGACTAAAAGAGAAAAACGCATGGAACACATTTACACAAAATCCACTTAAGTTTAAACCGAGGCCATACCTAGTGCCGCTAATGTAACAAATAGACTATGTTGACGAGCCACTGTAGTAACTGATGTACTGTATGTAGGGATGGAACTTCGGACAACGTACATATGAAGTTACCTACGTCGCGTTGTTTACATCAGGATAGTACATGGATTTTTATTCAGCACTGCTATGCTTGAAACAATATATTGGTCCGTATAGTTAGATGAAGTCATTAATTTTAGTGATGTAAGATTTTTATTTCACATCCATTCATTAAACCCGTTTCCTAAAAGAGATCCTAAAACCAGTGACGTAAAAAATAACGGAAATTATAAAATATTCGAAACATGTCACTTTTCGGATTTACAGCAGTTTAAATATTTGTAAAGTTTGCATAAATTCACTTAAGCCCCTCTGCCCGCCAACCAGAGAACTTTTAATGAAAATCGTATCAAGTGCACTCGCTCCTCAAGACACACAGTGCATATGCGATGAGATTCAAATTTTATTTCTTTTTCCAATGATATCCTACGGGTTACATCGGCCCTCTCCTTCTAAGAAGCAAGATGCGCGAAGTGTTTCACAGAAAACAGTAAGGGACATTTACCTGAATTGGTGTCTACTTAAACGTCCCACGTTAAATTTAACCGCGATATAATAACTTATACCTATTTAGAAATGTTGCACGTCGCTGTCCACAAACTTTATCCAGTCGCAGAAATTCAGAGCTGCAGACATCACTTGGAAATGGACAATAAATTTGAGGAATCTCTGAAAATGTGTTTCGATTTGTCATTTTCACCTCCAAATATGAATTTGAATTTATTGAAATTATAAATGATATACAAGGTGATTAAAAATGTCGCATATTTTTACACGCGGTAGCATATGTCGAAACTAGAAATAAAGTTCCTATAAACATGTGTCCGGAAACAAATATCTGTTGAGATAGGGGCCATGCTGTATTGTGGCCTATGATCGTCATTCGTTTAAAAACACAAAACAATGGTGCATGTTTTGAGAGTGGATAGCATCCCTCAACAGAATTAAACAGAGAATGCAGTGGTAAAAAAGGTCCAGGATATTATGGAGTTTCATTTTACTTGTGTTAGTATGTACGTACAGTATTCAGTGCTGTAGGATGTCTTTCTGATTTTGCACGACGGGACACCACCCCATTTTCTACTGCTCGTACGACAATACCTAACCCGGAGGTTTAATGGGCATTGGATTGGTCGAGAAGGTCCAGTAGCATGTCCTCCTCGATCACCTGACCTAAATCCTTTGGATTTCTGGCTATGGGGATATTTAAAGACATTGGTGAATGCCACATCCATCGACAATGTACAAACGTTACAAGAGCGTGTATCCAATGCATGTGAGCAAATCCGACAACAGTCAGATATGGTCGCAATAGTTCGTGATTCACTGAGAAGAGCTGAAGCATGTGTAACTATGCGTGGTAACCACATAGAGCGCCTTCTGTAGTGTCTACGTAATAGACAGATGGGTATTGTAAGCCACAATACAGCAAGGCCCATACCTCAACAAATATTTGTTTTCGGACACATGTTTATAGAAACTTTTTTCTAGTTTAGACCAATGCTACCTCTTGTAAAATATGTGACACTTTTTAACATCCTGTGTATTTATATAAAAGGCCTATATATATATATATATATATATATATATATATATATATATATATATATATATAGTTTGCAACCAAAAGAATCCCCTCCTGAGGACGAGTCTTACCCATTCAGGAATGGGCTAGTTTATATTATATTATATTATATTATATTATATTATATTATATTATATTATATTATATTATATTATATTACAGCCGTGGCGGGAACGTGACTCGCCAGACATGTGGCTCGCAGTGATAACTGTGCATTTCGCTTGCTTCTAACCTCCTCCAACCCCCACCATCTCACTCACTGGAGTCGAACTCCGTTCCATTTGTATTTGTCTCTGACCTGCGAGTGGCATATGTCTCTCTCGAAACCATCTACGAAAGTTCCAAGTAGGATGGGAGGACGAACTTTTTTGCTGTCGATATGATGAGAATATTAAATGTATGGTTTGTTCACAAGTATTAAGAGGAAAACGGTTATACAACATAAAACGCCATTATACTACATGTTACTGATGAAACATTAAAAGGTTGTGTTATTGTTGTTATCATCATCATCATCATCATCATCATCATCATCATCATCATCATCTCTGTACGTCGACCCTTTTTCAGCAGATGTACGACTAATGCGGTTAGCTCTTCAATTTGAACTCACTGATTTACTATGTGATGTCAAATGAAAGCTAGATGTAAGGACTTGACAAATGTTGAACTTTCAAATCTTTGCCAAAAAATAAATATCCGAAGCTTCGTTCTTTCGCTTGCTCTGTTGAAGCCATGTTCGCTACAACTTACGTATGTGAAAAATTATTTTCAACAATTAAAATAGTAAAAACCAAATTTAGATCACGAATGACAGACAAATACCTTCGTGATCAACTACGACTGGCAGTAAGTGACATAATTCCTGATTTTGAAACTTTGTCGCAAAGACATTCTGAAGACAGTTAATTTTAGGTTGTGATATTGCTCATTTATTGTTCATTTCTTTCTTCGTTACACGTACTAAACATTAGTTTGTAGCCTTGTACTGTATAAAATTATATGTAAGAGCTTGACGTAAGGAAAATGAAAATCCGTTACTAAGTCAGACAGTTGCTTCACTTCCCCTTCGGGTGTCCGCCTCCCTCCAAAGGTGCTATGCACGTTGCAGGTTACACAGTGGCTCGGCGCACGATTACATTTTCGCCACCGATGTTATATATTATATTATATTATATTATATTATATTATATTATATTATATTATATTATATTATATTAACTTGTATTCATTTGTAATTCACTAGCAAATAAATAAAAATAAATAGAGTGAGTGAGCGAGTGAGTGAGTGAGTGAGTGAGTGAGTGAGTGAGTGAGTGAGTGAGTGAGTGAGTGAGTGAGTGTAGTCATTTTATAGTACAATTTTTCCGATAGAATGTAGCCAAGGACTCAGATAACACGTTAGATGGAATTTACCTGTCATTGGGTTGGCAAGACAGAGCCGGCAAAAGCTGTGTACAATCTTCTAAAAAATGGCTGAAGCAGGAAATCGTGTTTATGATTATCCAGAACGAATTCAATTAACGGCGTAATAACACGAGTTTCGGAGACGGTCACATGTGAACAGATGGGAATCGATTTGAGATTAGAGGCGAGTGACGGGCAAAAGAAAGAAACAAACGAGTGTCGAGCGTGACCATCCTATTGTTCCTGTCAGGCGTAGGAGAAAACCCGCAGCCTACACATGCAGATATTCAAAATTTCCATCCCTTTGTTCCCTCAATGTTACTTACATTGCAGAATAATAAATTAAGTGTAATGAAAGTCAAGCCATCCATTCCCACGTGCGCTCTACCTCATCATTTCGAAATGTAGTCTTTGTTTCTCCTATTCCTCTGCAGATACGTAGCAGTGCTTCGCAGTTAACAATAACGGGCTGGCAGCTATCTCGTCCGGTGTGGCGTGGAGTCAGCACGACGCAGAAAACACAATGATGTCAAAGCAGGGAATAGGTCTAAGCTATAAATAAAAGGCTCTCTGCACTTTTACAAAATTGTGGAAAACAACAAAAACATTGTAAAAAGCAAATTACAATTGACAAGCATTCTGATGGGGGCAGATAAAAAAGTTAAATTCTTTTCTTCCACCATGTTAATAATGTCAAATGAAGTGCTTACACAAATTTTGGCCACTCGACCGCAATTACGAGGCTGTCCAGAGAGTCATTTTCCTTGGGGCCGTTTACAGAAAAAAAACAATTGCATGGAAAGATTTATTGAAACAGTTACAACAATTGTTGCGCTAATTGCAACTGGAATTGAGACATTTGTCATACCACGGGATCAATTTTTGTATCCTTGTGTCGTAGAAGTTGGCGACCTAGGATCGGAATCAGCATTTGACAGACGTCTACATTTCTCTATCGATCGCACGATGTTACAAGTCTCAATTTCGGTGGGGAATATGTTGAAAAATAGCTCAACAATTTCTGTGTCTATTCCAATGAATTTTTCCCATGAAATTGTGTTTTCTTTCTGTTAACGACCCCTAGCGAAATTATTTTTTACGGCCCTCGTAATTGCGGTCGAGTGACCAAACTTTGTATAAGCACTTCTTTTGACATTATTAACATGATGAAAGAAAAAAATATAACTTTTTTATCTGCCCCCATCAGAATGTTTGCTTGTGAGCTTCTTTCCTTTTTCAGAGCATGTCCTGTGTGTCTAAGAGTTTCATTTTATCACCCATTCATTTTTAACAATCACCAATTTAGTGGGGGTAAAATATAAAACAATGGAGCTACTCCATTTTCTGCAATAAGTAGAACCTAATGTCATTAATTTCGAGGAGCTACTCTTTCAGATATTCGAAACAAAAACGTTTAATACAATTTTACTCGTTTTTGCTTCCATTTCGAAATAAAAATTAAATTTATATGAAACATTACAGCGTGTTTTGGGAACGCCATTGATTTAATTCCCAATATGCTCAGTCAATTTAAGAGGCCAATGTATTATCAACTGTAATCTCACTAGAGGTTTTGATTTATCTAAAGAAAATCAAAACTCGAGTGGGATTTAATTGATTTTTTTTTATTTTATTAGGTTATTTTACGAGGATTTATCAACATCTCAGGTTATTTAGCGTCTGAATGAGATGGTGATAATGCCGGTGAAATGAGTCCGGGGTCCAGCACCGAAAGTTACCCAGCATTTGCTCACTTTGGGTTGAGGGAAAACCCCGGAAAATACCTCAACGATTTAATTTACTATTACATGATTAGAAGAAAGTATATAAAGATTAGAAGTAACGAAGTACTCCAATACAATAAAATATTAATTGACTTATGAAAATACAACTGTCTTCAAATGTACTATTCTACCATCTCAACATTACAAATATTACGCTAGAAGCATGCTAGATGGCAGTGGTGTGTAATGATTATGCGATGTTATCAGGTGTGCCAACTATGGAATTTTCATTGAACTCTGTAGACGGTTACTAGTCAAGAAGGCTTTGTTGATTCAATTTCATTTTTATTAAAACAGTTGTATTCCACTTCAATTATCCCGATCCCAGTAATCAACGTCACTTAACAGATGATTTTCAATAAATCTTAGTATTAAACAATCTCTGATACGTGACTATCCTTAATATCATATAGCAAAAGCTATAACATAACATAAATAATATAAACAAGTGTTAGAAAAGTTTTAATTAGGGATGATGAAATAAACAAGAAAAGTTTTAATTAACGATGATGACATAAAAAATGAACCTGAATAATTGTAAAAGAAACAATTATTGAAAGTACAATTTTCAAACTTGAATGTTTTAGTGGTTGGTGTTAGTGTTTTATATTGGACGTGTGCTTAAAAGAAGTGGAACTCGTTGATGTACATGGTGTATTCCTAAACTTATTCAGGATTTCCGAATGGTGCTCTTCATTTATTTGTAATTAGGATTTCAGGGAAGATGCATAGGTATGACCAGCGATCTTTATTTATTCTTGTTGTTGAATGCCAATACTTACTTACAAATGGCTTTTAAGGAACCCGAAAGTTCATTGCCGCCCTCACATAAGCCCGCCATCGGTCCCTATCCTGTGCAAGATTAATCCAGTCTCTATCATCATATCCCACCTCCCTCAAATCCATTTTAATATTATGTTCCCATCTACGTCTCGGCCTCCCTAAAGGTCTTTTTCCCTACGATCTCCCAACTAACACTCTATATGCATTTCTGGATTCGCCCATACGTGCTACATGCCCTGCCCATCTCAAACGTCTGGATTTAATGTTCCTAACTATGTCAGGTGAAGAATAAAATGCGTGCAGTTCTGCGTTGTGTAACTTTCTCCATTCTCCTGTAACTTCATCCTGCTTAGCCCCAAATAATTTCCTAAGCACCTTATTCTCAAACACCCTTAACCTATGTTCCTCTCTCAGAGTGAGAGTCCAAGTTTCATAACCATACAGAACAACTGGTAATATAACTATTTTATTTTATTTTTTATATTATTTAAATTTAAATATACGGAATAAAGAAATATAATTACAAAAACAAACAAGAGAAATAGAAATAAAATAATACAAGCAATATAAAAAGAAGATACAGTAGTATTAACAAAATTTGAGACCGAATGAGCTGCGCTCGTTCTCGGTCGCAGTTCAGATATAATATTAAAATAAAAAATAATAATAATAAAAATAAATAAGTAAAATAAAATAGGAACTAAAATATAATTACAGCGGCAATGGAATTATATAATATAATATTAACACTAGAGAAGAATAATATCGCACGTGAAAAGTAGGACTAATATATATTTCAAAATTATAGAATACAAATATAATATAGGTTGATTAATTCATACACATAGGCTATAAATTTATTTAATCAAATTGAAGATATTAACACGTTTCTAATTTTCTTGTTATACGTTAGTGGGTTACATGTTAGAAGTTCTGGGTGTAATTTAGTTAAAGCATTGTACAACCGAGGGCCAAAATTTATGCTATGCTTTAGACCAGCAGATGTGAGACATTTAGGTTCTACTAATGTTGAATTAATATTTCGTCTTGTGTCATAATTGTGTCTGTAATACAAACTTATTACGATTTTTATGATAAAATTTTAACAGCGTATATTTATAAATTTGTTCAATATTAAATACATTAAATTCAGAATAAATTAATTTAGTTGGATAATCGAAACGTTTCTTCAAACAAATTTTAATTATTCGTTTTTGTAGTAAATTTAACGGACTAAGATTAATTTTTGTACTTCCACCCCAAACAATTATACCATATTGAATGATAGACTGAATAATGGCCAAATAAACATTTCGTAGAACTCTAATAGGTAAGTACCATCGAAGATTAACGAATTTATAAATTGTTTTACGAAGCCTCTTACAAAGATAAGTAATGTGATGAGGCCATTTTAAATTCTGATCAATAATGGTACCCAGACATTTGACATACGTGGCTTCTTTAAAAAATTTATAAATTTTTTTATAAATTCTAACTTTCAGATTTTTTGACAGCAGACCAAATGATAAAAGCTTCTCAAGCGAATAATAACACGCATTTCCCATATTTATTCTGCGTTTAATTTCCTCCCGAGTGTCATTTATATTTGTTGCTGTTGCTCTAAGATATTTGAATGTCAATGCGAGTCATATTTAAAACTGTTGTGCATCGACTGGGGTGGTTTGTAATTTTCTGTTTTTTTTTTTTTTTTTTTTTGACGTCCAGCAAACAAAGAAACAAATGCTAGGGACGCGATAAAATTGTGCGTTAAGTAGCTATGATTGGTGGAAATACGTCCTTTCGTATCATTTTATTGGTCAAAAGTAGTATGACGTACTAAAGTGTAACAGTCATAATAAATTATTAAAAGAATTTTAGTTTTATCTCTTAAATGTGAAGAAATTTGATACGAAGAAATGTAATAGGCCTATTGTAAAATTTCTTTCTAGAAAGAACAGTTACATTCGTTCGGATCAAATATCTGCACATTTGAAGGACAAAACTAAATTTTTTTCCATCATATATTACCATAATAGATTGCTTTCTGAAATCGACTGAAGAGCTTGGAAATTAAATCACTGGCTTTCCCAAAAAACGGTATGAAATATGTGATATAAAATAATTTTTATCTCGAAAATGAAGTAAAAACGAGGAAAATTTGATTGAACTTTTGTCTGAAATATCTCAAAGAATAATCCCCTGAAATTAATGACACTACTTACGGCTTACTCTATGTGTAGCTTCAGGACTTACTGTACTTTCTTTTTGCAATGAAACGATTGGGAGCCCAGCTCCAATTGCACTGTAACTTACTACTAAATGCTCGGAATCACACCGTTCTTGCACTAAAAGGTCGGGCATATTTTGTTAACGTGTGAAACAAGCAAAACATTAATTTGACCACTCACTTCTTGCAGGGAGTCCTTCATATATTACCTATTTTCTTTACAAGAACAAGAGTTCTTCATAGCAACACGCATGTAATTACATCAAAGTTCAGATTCATTTTTCTTCTTCATCCTCAGCTCCAAGGAACCGAACGTACTTGGCCTAGTAAGTGGACTTCTCGTCTAATACAAGTTGGACTCCCAAGAACTGAGGTCGGTACAAAGCTGGCCCTCCAACATGTACAATACGAAATGTTATGTTGATAACGATCAAATATCCACGCGTCAGGTGGAATTGTGTGCAGGCACAGAATACTCATTCACCCAGTAATCATCTTGCTGGGCATTAATACGTCTTTATAGCTCAGACCCTACTCTTCACACACCTAAACAACATAAACAGGAAATACACACATTCGGCAGTAAATCGCGTATATACACAACACATCTTCGCAAATCCCCCGAACACAAACAACAGAACAACACTGGAGAAACTCCTCTACAACTACCACCAGCCCCCACCACCAAACTAAAACACACAAACAAAACCGCAAACACTGTTGGAAATTTGAATACCGTGTGAGAGGACACACGACAGCAACAGAGAGGCAGATGAATAAAATAACACCACACCATGAAAGTCTCCATAACCATTCAGACGCTTCTGCCACCGGAAGGGGAAACTTAAAAACATTAAAAAAATGTATGTATGTATGTATGCACAGTGTTCTGCCCAAGAGCAGGTCTTTAACTGCAAACCCAGCATTTCCCTTTCTTGCTTTCCTCTTAATCTCCCCATATAATACTTTAATGCTGTCTATCGACTGATATCTTTTACCCCGAACTCTTGTCTTGTTTACCATTCCTTAAGCATCGCAAATTAACAAATTAGGCCTACACCAAAATAATTAAAACAAAAAAAAGTAAAAAATAAAATAAAATAAATAAAAAGCCAATCATCGCACTCACACACCTACTGGCACTTATGCTAGAAATAGTGTCATATACAGTATGTAAATATGTATTTATTGTTATTTATGTACAATGGCTGGAGAGGGCATCCTGCGCGTGTAAGACCCTAAAACGGCCTCTGGCTCAAAGCCAGTAAAGTCAATAAACATCAACAACAACTTCATATTCCTCTTCATGTGACCAGCACTTTCCACAATTCTCCATCACTATCATATACATTTCGAAAAAAACAGGCCACTACTTGTGTGTCTGCGACGCACAATCGGCTGTACACTGTTATTGTTGTTCCACACTGTTTACCTAAATATTAGTACAGGTACATCATTTTATTTTTACTTCAATTTTTATTGTACCTGGATTTTTCAATGTACTTCACTCCCACCCCTTCTACTAATGAAGTTCAACCTTCCTCACACAGATCCAAGACCGCATATACAGTCATAGTAGCCTTAAGGCCATAGTAAACAGTACGTTCCAAAAATATGTTCGCGTTTTCCGTGACGGAAGAGCTTTCAATATTGAACCATTTTCGCACAGGTACTGTCGTCCATTTGCTTACGTCGCATCCCGGTTTCCCCCACCTGCTTCT